>NC_086097.1:71577276-71847276 GCF_963921235.1 Mobula hypostoma
CTCAAATATATGAAAAGGAAGGATTGGAGTAAATATTACTGTTCTCACAAATCTGGAAAGTAATGAATAATTTGCTGTAATACATGCTTCGGCTTCAGGCTATGGATTTTTTTTGCTCTGCGCACACGCTTTCAAATTAATTTAAGACATGTATTTACAAATAAATTGATCTTAGCCGCTCACTGCCAACTTGGGATTCCATCACCTCAGTTTATAAGAGGAGGTTCAACATCCTCTCATGAACTAATGACAAACAATGCAGCTTGTATTATGTGCACATAGGTTTTCTCCTGAAGTTCGAGGAGAACACTGAGACTTCAAAGGTGTAAGTGATTATCATGACACAAACCAATTAGGATAAATGGTGCTTACCCCATCTAGTATCAAATCAATTTGAAACTGGTCATTAAATCCTATTGACATTTAGGTGATGGTTAACAGGTATGTTCATTTCACCGCATAGTTGGCTCTTTGACTCCAGCCTACTAGACACTTAGATCCGCCTGTTCCGGTTGAATCTTCCCAGTCTATGGCTGGTCTGCACTACCTCATGTAACTGATGATTGCGTTTAGAAGGGATATTAGAATCTTTTTTCTACAACCCAGTGCAAACACGCATAACGTGCATCTTTCTGTTCCACAGACAAATACAGTACTTATTTTAATTTTTCCTTGCCCACAGAATCGTTAATCGATATATACCAACACATAGAAGGGTTTTGTCTTCACAATTAGCACCTTACATAGAGCTGTTTAATGTCATAGTTATATTAAGAATATTAAATGAAATTTGTTTAGTAGGACATAAATTCATACATTTTGCAATATACATTTAGCATTCCTTTAAACTGTAAATTTATCAATGCCTTTTGAATGTTAAATCTGCATAATCAAATTGACCTCTGTGATGATTGCAACTCATATTTGCATTCAGCACTTACACTGTGAAATTCTAATGGTCTTGCTATCTATGCTAACTAAAATTCCAGCTTGAGATGCCAAAATGATTCTTTAAACATTATTTAAATTGCTGGTTTATTTCTGGGACTGTGATACATCTGACTGTTTGGACATTTTAAAAAAATTTGGCCAGCTTTTAAATTCTACCTGTGACTGGCAGAGATTAGTCTGCCAATAGCAGATGGCAGGTTGTTATTTCATATCTTGCATTGCAGGATATTTTTAAACCTTTCATTGCCTTCAACAAGCAGAAATTTATCATTGCACAATGATGGTAAGTGTAGTTTTACACAAATATATGCAAGTAGCTTTGGAGAACTTCTTTAATGATTTGGATGTTGATGACAAAATGTGTGTTGAATGGCTACCTTTAAATGTCAGTGTGTCACTCTGGGAAATGCACATGTAAATAATTATAATGGAAATACATTCATATGGACAAATGTTTCTTGTTCTTCATCTTTAGAATTTGAGTGCCTGTGGCATTGATTGTGACAGTTCAAGAAAGTGGGTTTGTAGTGGAATGATAATTTTCATTTTCACTTCTCATGTGGAGAACAGATAAAGATGACTTCTTGTCCATTTTGGAATTCAGCTAATTTTCCATTTTATCAATTTAAATGGAAACCATAACCTGGCTGCAATAGAACTATTTTTCACCCACATTATGAAAGTGAATCAGTTTTGTTTAGTGTTAGGACTGTTAGGAGTGATCTGTATTGCAGCTGGCAGACTACCTGCCTCCCTCCCTAGACACTTAAATGAAGAAGTGCTTCATTGTTATAGTGCTTTATAATTGGTGAGGCGGGAAGTTAGCAGTTGGAGTTTTGGAGTGAAGAGGAAGGGAGGGCCAGTGAGCAGGTGAAGGCATGAAATATGCAACAAATTATCAGGTAGGTTGGAATTGTGTAGAGATGGGATGCAATATGATCCTGGAGTTTGTGTTGGTTAAAACAGAATAGATAGGGAAAAAGTATGCTGGACAATAAGAAGCTAGTAAAAAGGCAAAGAAATTCAAAAAGAAAAGAAGACAGGTATTCAAAATATATGTGAGAATATCTATTTTAAGAGAGATTATGCACCCAAAGAAATAGAGTTTCAAAAATAAATCAAGTACAGTACACTGGAATAGAACATTTTTGCACTTCTTAAGTAGTCTCTCTGCAATGATGGTAGCTTGCTTACTTTTCTGTTGCGGAGTGGCTATTAAAGCCAATGACATGGCACATATTGAATGAAAGAATTGAAGCCAATGAAGACTTTGCAAGAGATGGGAGAGGAGGTGGCTTGCGGGGTAGATGTAGAACATAGAATAGTACAGCACAGTACAGGTCCTTCAGCCCACAATGTTGTGCCAACCCTCAAACCCTGCCTCCCATATAAGCCCCCGCATTAAATTCCTCCATATACCTGTCTAGTAGTCTCTTAAACTTCACGAATGTATCTGCCTCCACCACTGACTCAGGCAGTGCATAACATTCACCAACTACTATCTAGTACAAAACCTTCTTCTAATATCCCCCTTGAACTTCCCACCCCTTACCTTAAAGCCATGTCCTCTTATATTGAGCAGTGGTGCCCTGGAGAAGAGGCGCTGGCTATCCACTCTATCTATTCCTCTTATTGTCTTGTACACCTCTATCATGTCTCCTCTCATCCTCCTTCTTTCCAAAGAGTAAAGCCCTGGCTCCCTTAGTCTCTGATCATAATGCATACTTTCTAAACCAGGCAGCATCCTGGTAAATCTCCTCGGTACCCTTTCCAATGCTTCCACATCCTTCCTATAGTGAGGTGACCAGAACTGGACACAGTACTCCAAGTGTGGCCTAACCAGAGTTTTATAGAGCTGCATCATTACATCACGACTCTTAAACGCTATCCCTCGACTTACGAAAGCTAACACCCCATAAGCTTTCTTAACTACCCTATCCTCCTGTGAGGCAACTTTCAGGGATCTGTGGACATGTACCCCGAGATCCCTCTGCTCCTCCACACTACCAAGTATCCTGCCATTTACCTTGTACTCTGCCTTGGAGTTTGTCCTTCCAAAGTGTACCACCTCACACTTCTCCGGGTTGAACTGCATCTGCCACTTCTCAGCCCACTCCTGCATCCTATCAATGTCTCTCTGCAATCTTTGACAATCCTCTACACTATCTACAACACCACCAACCTTTGTGTTGTTTGCAAACTTGCCAACCCACCCTTCTACCCCACATCCGGGTCGTTAATAAAAATCACGAAAGGTAGAGGTCCCAGAACAGATCCTTGTGGGACACCACTAGCCACAATCCTCCAATCTGAATGTATTCCCTCCACCACCACCCTCTGCCTTCTGCAGGCAAGCGAATTCTGAATCCACCTGGCCAAACTTCCCTGGATCCCATGCCTTCTAACTTTCTGAATAAGCCTACCATGTGGAACCATGTCAAATGCCTTACTAAAATCCATATAGATCACATCCACTGCACTACCCTCACCTATATGCCTGGTCACCTCCTCAAAGAACTCTATCAGGCTTGTTAGACACGATCTGCCCTTCACAAAGCCATGCTGACTGTCCTTGATCAGACCATGATTCTCTAAATGCCTATAGATCCTATCTCTAATAATCTTTTCCAACAGCTTGCCCACCACAGACGTAAGGCTCACTGGTCTATAATTACCCGGACTATCCCTACTACCTTTTTTGAACAAGGGTACAACATTCGCCTCCCTCCAATCCTCCGATACCATTCCCATGGACAACGAGGACATAAAGATCCTAGCCAGAGGCTCAGCAATCTCTTCTCTCGCCTCATGGAACAGCCTGGGGAATATTCCGTCAGGCCCCGGGGACTTATCTGTCCTAATGTATTTTAACAACTCCAACACCTCCTCTCCCTTAATATCAACATGCTCCAGAACATCAACCTCACTCATATTGTCCTCACCATCATCAAGTTCCCTCTCATTGGTGAATACCGAAAAGAAGTATTCATTGAGGACCTCGCTCACTTCCACAGCCTCCAGGCACATCTTTCCACCTTTGTCTCTAATCGGTGCTACCTTTCACACCTGTCATCCTGTTTTTCTTCACATAATTGAAGAATGCCTTGGGGTTTTCCTTTACCCTACTCGCCAAGGCCTTCTCATACCCCCTTCTTGCTCTTCTCAGCCCCTTCTTAAGCTCATTTCTTGCTTCCCTATATTCTCAATAGACCCATCTGATCCTTGCTTCCTAAACCTCATGTATGCTGCTTTCTTCCACCTGACCAGATTTTCCACCTCACTTGTCAACCATGGTTTCTTCACCCTACCATTCTTTATCTTCCTCACTGGGACAAATTTATCCCTAACATCCCGCAAGAGATCTCTAAACATCGACCACATGTCCATAGTACATTTCCCTGCAAAAACATCATCCCAATTCACACCTGCAAGTTCTAGCCTTATAGCCTCATAATTTGCCTTTCCCCAATTAAAAATTTTCCTCTCCTCTCTGATTCTATCCTTTTCCATGATAATGCTAGAAGCCAGGGAGTGGTGGTCACTGTGCCCCAGATGCCCACCCACTGAGAGATCTGTGACCTGACCCAGTTCATTACCTAGTACTAGATCTAGTGTGGGTAATTAGTTGATAAGGTGGTTTGCTTCTAACACTGCTTCAGTGTACTCTTGATGTTGTGATTTGAGGTTCTCATGAATGCAATGTTAAAAGTAAGGGGAAACTAAAGTCTAATTATAGAAGTTGTTATTAAAGTATATGACTCAGTGGAGGAAACAAAAGAACATAAAACATTAAACAAGCAATGGTGCTGTTTGGAAACAGCCAAGGGAAGGAAAAATGAACCTTAACAGGGCACTTCTAATAGAAAACCAAATAGGACGGTAAAACAATGAGTCTGGCATGAAATCTAGAAAGTAAATACTGTCCAATAGAAAACTGCTACAGATAAGGAGCAGCCAACAACTTAGAAGAAAAGAATAAAAATGTTCATGGACATTGTCAAAGATGTATAACTAATCTGAACAGAACATTTAACAACTGACTTCAGAAAGAACCAGGAGGCCCAATCACAGCCAATCAGGAACAAGCATTATCAAACACTTAGAGCCATTATGCTATGCAGTTTATGGGGGAGGGGAAAACATCCAGTACAATACCTAAGAACACTAAAGTGCAATAGAAATTCATGATGGGAAAACTGTGACGTGAAAAATGTTTCAGGTGGTGTGCATTATGCAGAGATTTTCAATACATTAGTAGATATCTATTGATTTTGTTAATCATGCATCAGAAACTTAAAATAACACAAATGATAAATAATATAACCAGGTGAACATTGACTCATAAACATTTGTCTTCCCCTGTCAACAGCAAGGAGATTCTAAGGTCTCTCCAGAAAATGGGTTGGATTTAGGAATGCTCTGTATAGCTGCTGGCAAATTCCCTGTCTCCCTTCCAACTTCAAAGGTGAATTACTGGAAATAGGATTTCAGCTAAGAAATGCTTTTATAGATAACATTTGATTTGGTTTGTTGAACAGAGCAGACTCCAGATTCTGTAGCTCTGACTGTTTGTGACATTGGGAAACTGCCTCAATGAAATGTGTATTAGTTTCACCAGAATCTGAAACTGTCTGCCTCACCGAAGTAAGTGCCTGGGAATTAAAGTCCTCCATTCTCCACTGGGGCACCAACATCAGCTCGGTAAGAAGACAGGCAGTTCCCCATAATAAACACAATCCTCTAAATGGAGTCTTTGATTTCCTGGAGCTTTTAGAAACTAGCTAATTACAGATCTCATTAGGGTTTTCAGATCTTTATTCACTGAATATTCAAGATGAGATGAGGAAATTGATTGAATTTGAGGAGTGCATCGTGCTTAACTGTTGTCTCCCCTTTCTCTGTCTTCTGTTCTTTCTTCCTTTATGTAACATAACATACGTTACGTAACATAGTAAATGCACCAGGATTTGCTACATTGGTTGTTATGGATGGTGGAGGGAGATCAGAATCCCCAATTGTCTCACACTTCATTAGATAATGAGAGTTAAGTTCAATTTATCTAAACTCAATGCCCAACAAAACACTGACAGAAGGTCATTCCAAGGTGCAGTAGTGGCTACTTGAACACAGCCATTTTCAAGTTAAATATTCCTCAATTTACCAATCTCATCTTGTCAGGACTACAGTGGCAAGCAGCTCCCAGTCTTCCCTCAGCAAACAAGAGTCACCTGTGACTCAGTTCCAACTCATCACCTGCAGCCTATTTAAACCCAGCCCCCATCCATAATCCTTGTACTGTCACTGAACCAGCCAGTCTCAACTAGTTGTTGCTAGCCTTTAATTGCCTTGTTGCCTTGTCATGTTACGTATCTGTTCCTTCTCATTTTGTGGTCCGTCATGGTTGTTATTTTTCAGTTTATTATTAAAGTGGTCACCCACTGTGAAATAGTCTCCACTGGCCTGCATTTGGGTCATGCCTCCTCTACTCTTCTTGACAGGATGGGAGAACCAGTGAGTGACCCATTAGAATTTGTTGTCTAAAGGAAATCATCTGTCAACATGAGCACATGATCCACAAACAAAAGGAAACCATTGACGACTGCATTGACGCTGCTTCCTGCACGCATGCAGAGCTCGTTGACTTTATTAACTTTGCCTCCAACTTTCACCCTGCCCTCAAGTTTACCTGGTCCATTTCTGACACCTCCCTCCCCTTTCTAGATCTTTCTGTCTCTGTCTCTGGAGACAGCTTATCCATTGATGTCTACTACAAGCCTACTGTCTCTCACAGCTATCTGGACTATTCCTCTTCTCACCCTGTCTCTTGCAAAAATGCCATCCCCTTCTCGCAATTCCTCCGTCTCCGCCGCATCTGCTCTCAGGATGAGGCTTTTCATTCTAGGACGAGGGAGATGTCTTCCTTTTTTAAAGAAAGGGGCTTCCCTTCCTCCACTATCAACTCTGCTCTTAAACGCATCTCCCTCATTTCACGTACATCTGCTCTCACTCCACCCTCCCGCCACCCCAGTAGGAATAGGGTTCCCCTGGTCCTCACCTACCACCCCACCAGCCTCCAGGTCCAACATATTATTCTCCGTAACTTCCGCCACCTCCAACGGGATCCCACCACTAAGCACATCTTTCCCTCCCCCCATCTCTCTGCATTCCGCAGGGATCGCTCCCTACGCGACTCCCTTGTCCATTCATCCCCCCCAACCCTCCCCACTGATCTCCCTCCTGGCACTTATCCGTGTAAGCGGAACAAGTGCTACACATGCCCTTACACTTCTTCCCTTACCACCATTCAGGGCCCCAAACAGTCCTTGCAGGTGAGGCAACACTTCACCTGTGAGTCGGCTGGGGTGATATACTGCGTCCGGTGCTCCCGATGTGGCCTTTTATATATTGGCGAGACCCGACACAAACTGGGAGACCGCTTTGCTGAACACCTACGCTCTGTCCGCCAGAGAAAGCAGGATCTCCCAGTGGCCACACATTTTAATTCCACATCCCATTCCCATTCTGACATGTCTATCCACGGCCTCCTCTACTGTAAAGATGAAGCTACACTCAGGTTGGAGGAACAACACCTTATATTCCGTCTGGGTAGCGTCCAACCTGATGGCATGAACATCGACTTATCTAACTTCCACTAATGCCCCACCTCCCCCTCGTACCCCATCTGTTACTTATTTTTATACACACATTCTTTCTCTCACTCTCCTTTTTCTCCCTCTGTCCCTCTGAATATACCCCTTGCCCATCCTCTGGGTCACCCCCACCCCCCTGTCTTTCTTTCCGGACCTCCTGTCCCATGATCCTCTCGTATCCCTTTTGCCTATCACCTGTCCAGCTCTTGGTTCCATCCCTCCCCCTCCTGTCTTCTCCTATCATTTTGGATCTCCCCCTCCCCCTCCAACTTTCAAATCCCTTACTCACTCTTCCTTCAGTTAGTCCTGACGAAGGGTCTCGGCCTGAAACGTCGACTGCACCTCTTCCTATAGATGCTGCCTGGCCTGCTGCGTTCACCAGCAACTTTTATGTGTGTTGCTTGAATTTCCAGCATCTGCAGAATTCCTGTTGTTTGGAAACCATTGGCCATCTGTTTGCCCCCTCAACCAATTTTCCAATTCAATACGACAACCTTATGCTACTCAACCTCCTCCCTCGGAGCCCTGGATTCTGGTGCCTGTATTCTGTAATGGCCCCCCAACCTGATGCCACAACTTCCTGTCCCAGTGCATCGTACACCTCAAGCTCCAGCCACCTCTGCATTTTCCATAACAAGCTAAGGTTGCCTTTGTCATCTCACTCTTGACTGGGTGAGCTCTGACCTGGGCTGCTGCTAAATGGGACAATAAAACCCACATTTTCAAAAAATATGAGGAGTTCACTGGGAAGTGGAAAGGAGGTAGTGCATTGGATACCTTGCCTACATCCAGACTCATGCTTGCTGCTGAATTACACCATGGAATTCAGGACCCCCGCAGTAAAGTATGGCTGGAATGCAGAAGTACTGATGGCCTATTACCATCATGGCATCTCAGAGTGCTTGAAAGACAAGCTGTCTACTTGGGGGATGCCCACCGACCTCAAAAGCCTCATTATTCTGGCTGTCTAAGTTGACAAGCATCTTATGGAACATGCTACACAGGTATGCGTTCGTCTACCTCGATGACATCCTCATTTTCTCCAAGGTCCCCCAAGACCATATCTGTCATGTCCATTCAGTTCTTAAGTGTCTTCTCAAAAACCAACTCTACTGCATGTAAGAGAAATGCCAGTTCCATACCCCAGTCATTTCCTTCCTGGGTTACGTCCCTTCACTCCAAGGCAAGCCATGGACCCAAGTAAAGTGTGCGCTGTCATTGAATGGCCCCAGCTGAGCTTCCTCAAACAATTACAGTATTTCTTGTGCTTCCCCAAACTTCTACCGTTGTTTCATCAGGAATTACAGCCAAATTGCGTCTCCTTTCACCTCCCTCACCAAATCCCCCACCTCACGGATAGCCTGGTCTGCTGCATCTCTCAGTTCCTATTCTCCACCATCCAAACCTCCCTGAACCTTTTGTGGTCAAGGTGGACACATCTGACGTGAGTGCTGTGGCCAGCTTCTCCCAGCAACGATCAGATGGAAAGACAAACCCTTGTCACATTCAATTCTACACAGCACTGTATTGGAGTAGGAGACAGGGAGCTACTCACCATTAAATAGGTCTTGGAGGAATGGAAGATGGATGATGGGGAACACCAAGCCTTTCCTGATCTGGACTGACCACTAGAATCTCCTATCTATTCAGCAGACCCGCCAACTCAGCTCATGTCAGGCTCACTGGAACCTCTTCTTTGAGCAATTCAGCTTCACCATCACCTACTGACCAGGCTCCAAGAACACTAAGGTGGACACTTGTCATGATAGTTTGACTCAGCTGAAATGAAGGTCAAACCTCAGCCCATCATTTCATCCTTGCAGATCATCTGGGATCTTGAGAACCAGATTTTCCAGGCCCTGCAGAAGCAGCCAGCTCTGGCCAACTTGCCCGACAACTGCACGTACATACTGGTAACTGCGTTCCCTGAGGCACTCGAGTCAGCCCACTTCTCACCACACTCCAACCATCTAGGTGCATGGCGTACCCTGGATTTTCTGCGACACTGGTTCTAGTGGCCCACCATGATTGCAGATGTGCATTAATTTGTCACTGCTTTCCCTCAATGTGCCCAGTCCAATTCCTCCAACCAGCCACCCTCTAGGCTCCTGTGGCCCTCGCCAGTCCCTCAACACCCATGGTCCCACATTGCCATGGATTTCATCATGAGTTTGCCACCTTTGGCAGGGCCACAGTGATCATGACAGTGGTGGACCGGTTCTCCAAGCTACCCACTTTATTGCCCTCCCCAAACTTTCATCAGCCACTGCGATGGTAGCCTGGTACTCCAATGTGTAGTTTACCTCCATGGTTTCCCTCAGGAAATTGTGTTGGACTGGAGCCTACAATTTGTCTCCCGCTTCTGGTGAACCTTCTGCTCACTCCTTCACACCTCAGTGAGTTTGTCCGCTGGCTATCATCCACAGACAGACGGTCAGTCAGAAACAGCCAATCAGCAAGTGGAGAAGTTTCTGTGATGCTTCACTGGATCTAACCCAACCACATAGAAGACATAGATAAAAGCTGCTGGTGAACGCAGCAGGCCAGGCAGCATCTCTAGGAAGAGGTACAGTCCATGTTTCGGGCTGAGACCCTCTGAAGGGTCTCGGACCGAAACGTCGATTGTACCTCTTCCTAGAGATGCTGCTTGGCCTGCTGTATTCACCAGCAACTTTTACACGTGTTGCTTGAAATTCCAGCATCTGCAGATTTCCTCGTGTTTACATAGAAGACATATCTGCTCTGTGTCAAACTGCCCCACAATCTACACATCTCTGCCGTGGGCAGAGGTGCTTCATAGCTACCAAGCCCTATTGTTCCTTACAAAGGTACCATTAGTGGAGACTCCATCTGCCAGGGCCTAGTTTTCTGCTGCTGGAATGCTTAGAAGAGGGTACGGAAGCTGCCCTAGCTGCAAAAGGTGCCTACTGCTGCCAGGGAAACTGCCAGTGGCATCCAGCCGGACTGCTTCAGCCTGGGGACCGCGCCTGGCTGCCCATCCAAGATCTGTCCCTGCGCATCAACTCCTGCAAGCTCTTGACCCAGTTCATCAGTCCCGTCGAGATCAGTCCAGTCATAGCTGCCACCATCCCCCAGCAACACACCTATCTTCCATGTGCCGTGTCTCAAGCCCGTTGCTCGTGAACCACTTAACCCATCGGAGCCTGCACCTCCGGAACCAAGGATGGTGTAAAGTGGTCCAGGGTACACAGTTCATCAGTTGATGGATTCTGTCGGGCCTCCACAGGCAGACACCTCCCGGTCTCCACCCTGCTAACAGGAGTCACCTGCCACTCATTTCCAACTCATCACCTGCAGCCTATTTAAACCCAGCTCTTATCCACAAGCCTTGTTCATTCATCACACCAGCCAGTCTCAATCAGTTGTTCCTAGCATTCAGTTACCTTGTTGATTTGTCATAGTAAGTATTCATTCTCGCTTGTTTTGTGGTCCTTGTGGAATATTTTTGCAATTTATTTTTGAAGTGATTGCTCCCTGCTAAGTTGTCTCTGCTACTCTGCATTTGGGTCAAGACTACTCTATATTTCTAGACACATTTCATCTAGCAACAGGACATGCCATGTGATCAGCCCCACAACATCACTGGAATTCTGGCAGAAAACCACGATATACTTCATAAAGGGTGAGCCTGAAATGTTGGGAGTTTATTATCCTCCATGGACACTGTCTGACCTGCTGAATTCCTGCAGCATTTTATGTCCAGCATCTGCGGAATCTCTTGCATTTGTGACAGCTGCAATTGTGGTGATGTCACAGCTGTGGAGGAAACGTGACCTATGCTACCTCTTACATATGGACCTTTCCTTAACTTGGCTATCAGCAGAAATCCACAAGCATAGTTTTTAAATAGCAATGGTTGCTTGTGTTTGTGTTCAAAAATCAGTGATTCTTGTCACTGATATTTGCTAAGAAATAAGCAGTAAAACAATTTAGAACTGTTTTGCTTGCTGCGGTTTCAAGCATTCAGGCTTGGAGATGCCAGAAACGGCCGTGAGTGAAAATGAAATGATTTCACAAATTCAAGTTAGGAAGTATGAAGAATTTGAAGGTATCAGCAATCATCTTGAGTGTTACAATGAAAATGAAGATTTTGAAAGCATAATCATCAGTAGCATTATATGAAGGCAGTCCATTATCTGGAATAGGCATCTGCACTGATTTTGTTAATTAACAGTCAAAACTTCATAACACCTCTGTACCTCCATCAGCAATTGGATCCTCGACTTCCTAACTGGGAGACCACAATCTCTGCGGATTGGTGATAACATCTCCTCCTCTCTGATGATCAACACTGGTGCACCTCAGGAGTGTGCGGTTAGCACACTGCTCTACCCTCTATATACCCATGACTGTGTGACTAGGCACAGCACAAATACCATCTATAAATGTGCTGACAATACAACCATAGTTGGTAGAATCTCAGGTGGTGACGAGAGGGCGTACAGGAGTGAGATATGCCAACTCGTGGAGTGGTGCCGCAGCAACAACCTGGCACTCAACGAAAGAGCTGATTGTGGACTTCAGGAAGGGTAAGACGAAGGAACACATACCAATCCTCATAGAGGGATCAGAAGTGGAGAGAGTGAGCAGCTTCAAGTTCCTGGGTGTCAAGATTTCTGAGGATCCAACCTGGTCCCAATCTATTGATGTAGTTATAAAGAAGGCAAGACTTTATTAGGAGTTTGAAGAGATTTGGCATGTCAACAAATACACTCAAAAACTTCTATAGTTGTACCGTGGAGAGCATTCTGACAGGCTGCATCACTGTTTGGTATGGAGGGGCTACTGCACAGGACTGAAAGAAGCTGCAAAAGGTTGGACATCTAGTCAGCTCCATCTTGGGCACTGGCCTACAAAGTACCCAGGACGTCTTTAGGGAGCAGTGTCTCAGAAAGGTAGAGCCATTATTAAGGACCTCCAGCACCCAGTGCATGCCCTTTTCTCACTGCTACCATCAGGTAGGAGGTACAGAAGCCCGAAGGCACACACTCAGCGATTCAAGAACAGCTTCTTTCCCTCTGCTATCCGATTCCTAAATGGACATTGAATCTTTGGACACTACCTCAGTTATTTTTAGTATACAGTATTTCTGTTTTTGCAAGTTTTTAAAAAATCTATTCAATATATGTAATTGATTTACTTTCTTATTTATTATTACTATTATTTTTTTTAAAATTTTATTTCTTTTTAATATTATTTTTTTCTCTGCTAGATTATGTATCACATTGAACTGCTGCTGCTAAGTTAACAAATTTCACGTCACATGCCGGTGATAATAAACCTGATTCTGATTCTGATATACTGGTTACAATGTGTCCGAATTAACCAGAATCCACTGTACAAGCATATTGTTCTGTTTGTCCCCTAGTGGTTGCTTTTGTATG
Organism: Mobula hypostoma; assembly: GCF_963921235.1. Lineage (NCBI taxonomy): Eukaryota > Metazoa > Chordata > Chondrichthyes > Myliobatiformes > Myliobatidae > Mobula > Mobula hypostoma. The sequence continues at coordinate 71,590,283 of NC_086097.1, forward strand.
ATTCTGGAAGCTTCTCTTGATATCACATTATTTGAATAGGGGCTATTTGATCGGTAAACTCTGATCTACAAATTTGAATAGAATGCCAATTTATCTGGGGTATAAGAAGGGCTGAACATGCTGGCCTGTGATCTTTAGACTTTATTTCTTTCCCTTTATTCCCTGTTTGCTCTTACACTCCTGCTACTGTCTCTTCTATTAGTGGTTATTGGCATGATCTTTAAGCAACAAGTTTTTTGCCTTTTTCTTGACTTCTGAAAGAGACTTGAATCAAAAACATCAGAATCTAACAACACTCCTTCTTTCCAGTGGAAGCCAATAGTGCTAGACTGCAGTTTTTTGATTAACATAGTGGAAATCCAGGATGCAAATAGCTTTTGCAGATAAAATACACTTTTATTATATGACAAAGTAACATTAATTAACTTTCTATTTTCTGGAAATTTTCTAGGACCAATCTCTGATTCCAGTTGCTTATGAAACCCTACTAGTTTCCTTGGCTGCATAGTTCTAGGGAATATAGGAATTAAAAGAATTATATTTATGAATCTTAAGGATAACTAAAGGATTAGTAAGGAAAAGAAAGAAAAAAACAAAAAAGGCCCATTATAATTAAACAGTCGAATATGCACAAATCGGAACTCAAATCTTTTCTAAATTCATGTTCACCAATCCTCAGTCAATCTTGACGCCAGGGTCCATCAGATCATGGTCCCCACCGGGTTGAATCCTATGACTGGTTCTCTCCAGCGTCTTCTCTCATCATTTCTTGCTGAACAAAAACAAAACCAAGACCAACCTTCCTAATGGATGACACACATTCCTCATCATCCCTTATCTTCAGCAGTAACCCAAACAGGCTGAAAGCAGAACAGACTGCCCTTACAGAACTGCTAAGGTGAAATACTTACAGCATAACAGTAAAAATGTGAACCAGTGTGTTACACTTAATTGGAAAATAAAATATTAATAAGAGCAAAACAACCACTTGTAAATTTGTTGGTGGAGCCAAGTTAAGCTTTTGTGAAGCATGAGTCCAGAGGAGGTTCACAAGGATGATTCCGGGAACGAAGGGGTTAACATATGAGGAGCGTTTGGCAGCTTTGTGCCTGTACTCACTAGAATTTAGATGAATGCAGGAGAATCTCATTGAAACCTACTTTATGTTGAAAGGACTAGATAAGGTGGATGTGGAGAGGATGTTTCCTTTGGTGGAGATATCCAGAACTAGAAGGCACAGCCTCAAAATTGAGGGGTGACCCTTTAGAACAGAGGCAATGACGAATTCTATTAGTCAGACAGTAATGAATCTGTGGAATGCTCTGCCACAGACTGTGGTGGAGGTCAAATCTGAGAATACATTTAAGGCAGAAGTTGATAGTTTCCTAATCAAAACATCAAATGATACGTCGAGAAGCAGGTGTATGGGGTTGAGTGGGATCTGGGATCAGCCATGATGGAATGGCAGAACATACTCAATGGGCTGAATGGCCTAATTCTACTCCTATGTCTTATGGTCTTAAGGCTTTATGATATTTATGACACTGGGCGTAATTGTATGTTTTACATGTTACCCACCCATGGGAAAGACTTTGGGAATAAACCCCGAGGAAGAAGTCTGGAGCCGGGGTCCCTAAGGCAGCTTGATGTTGTTTACATCTTCACTCTGGCAGCCTCTGTGATGACACTGGTGCCAAGCTGTATTGGCACTTGCCCTTCCCTTGGACTACATCAGTGACGTGGAGAGGGGGAACTGGCTGCCTGGGCAACAGCAGGTTCTTCAAATCTTCCCACCCAAGCTTGCACCCTGGAGAGGACACAGTCCACCAGAGACTCAAACCCATGATCCCTGGAGATCAATGGCTGCCTACTACTACATGTTTAATTGACCAAAATAATTTTTTTTGTCAGTTTTGAATTTTAAACTAAAGCAAGCAACCCTGCTCCAATGTGCTTTATGTGATTCATTGGTTTACTTATGAAAACTAGAGAGTGACCAAATTATTAAAGGATTGCCGTGTGTTAGCCCAAGGTGTTACATAAAATACAACTTATAAAGCATTGCCTCAGGCAAACAGATAAAATGCGTTATGATTTCATTCTTTATTGAGCTTAATAAATTACAAAAACATGGAAACTTTAACATTGTAAAGAATCCCATACCACCGCACAGCAACATTACTAAACATAGGCTAATGTTGGGATGTGAGGTGAAATGACCAAATCCTTGGTGAAAGTGGAACGCTTTACAGGGTGCATTAAAGGGAGAAAAAACAGACATGAAGTACAGAGGGCTTTTGAGAGGGAACTACAGACCCCAGATCTTTGCAGATAGACGTATACTGTACCTGGCAGGGGTCATCATTAAATTTGTGGTTGATCCAGAAGCCAGGATTTGAGGAGAGCAAGTATCTCAGAGATGAAACAGCTGGAGGAGGTTGCAGTGAGGGAAAGACCACACAGGGATTTGAAAACAAGAGAGAAAATGTCAAAAACAAGCAAATTCTTAATGGAGAGTAAAAAAAAAGTCACTAAGGACCTCTTTAATAGAGTCATGGAAAGTTTCCCCCCATATTCTCCTTATGTTTCTTTTTTCTTCAGATACATAAAGTGTAAAAGAGAGGCAAGAGTGGATATCAGACCATTTGAAAACAATGCTGGCGAGGCAGTAATGGGGGACAATGAAATGGCAGAGTAACTGAATAGTATTTTGTATCAGTCTTCACGGTGGAAGACATCAGCAGTGTGGTGAAAGTTCCATGTGTCAGGGGCCGTAGAGTGTGTGAAATTACCATAACTGGCGAGAAGGTTCTTTGGAAACTGAAAGGTCTGGACCAGATGGAGTACACCCCAGGGTTCTGAAAGAGGTGGCTGAAGAGATTGTTGAGTCATTAGTAATGATCTTTCTAGAATCACTAGATTCTGGAATGGTTCTGGAAGACTGGAAAATTGCAAATGTCACCCCACTCTTCAAGAAGGGAGAGAGGCAGAAGAAAGGAAACTACGGGCCAGTTTGTCTGACCTCATTGGTTGGGAAGATGTTGGAGTCAATTATTAAGGATAAGGTCTCAGGAGATGCATGATAAAAAAGCCCATAATCAGCATGGTTCCCTCAAGGGAAAATCTTGCCTGACAAATCTGAAGAAATAACAAGCAACATAGACAAAGGAGAATCAGTTGATGTTGTGTACTTGGGTTTTCAGAAGGCCTTTGACAAGGTGCTACACATAAGGCTGCTTAACAAGCTACAAACCCATGGAATTATAGGAAAGATTCTAGCGTGGATAAACCAGTGGCTGATAGGCAGGAAGTAAAGGGTGGGAATAAAGGGAGCCTTTTCTGGCAGGCTGCCAGTGATTAGTGGTATTCCACAGGGGTCTCTGTTGGGACCAATTCTTTTTACATTATATGTATTTTCTGGAATTCAGAAGAATGAGGAGTGACGTAATTGAAACCCATCAAATGGTGCAAGGCCTTGATCAAGTAGATGTGAAGTGGATGCTTACTATGGTGAGAGAGTCTAAACCAAAGGACACAATCTCAGAATAGAGGGACTTTCTTTTTGAATGGAGATGAGGAGGAATTTCTTTAGCCAGAGAGTGGTGAATCTGTAGAATTCATTGCCATAGGCAACTGTGGAGCCCAAGTCTGTATATATATTTAAGGCAGAGGTTGATGGATTCTTGATTGGTCAGGGCATGAAGGGATATGAGGAGAAGGCAGGAGACTGGGGCTGAGAGGAAAATTGGATCAGCCATGATGAAATAGCGGAACGAACTCAATGGGCGAAATAGCCTAATTCTGCTCCTATATCTTATGATCTGGCTGGTCCAGTTCCCACCACAAGCTTCAGTAGTCATCCACACTGTTTACTACACTCTCAATCTTGGTGTTATCCACAAATTTGCTGATGCAGTTTAGCACATTATCATCCAGATCATAGATATAGGTGGTTGATAACAACGGACCCAGCACTGATCCCTGTGGTACACCACTTGTCACAGGCTTCTAGTCAGTGACGCAACCATCTACTACCATTCTCCGGCTTCTACCTTGAAGCCAATGTCTAATTCAATTTATTATGTCACCTTGAATGCCAAACAACTGAATCTTCTCGACTAACATTCCATGTGGGACCTTGTCAAAACTTTGTAGATGTCAAAGCCCATGTAGATTATACTGCCTTGTCTTCATCAACATTCCTGATAACTTCCTTGGAAAGCACTATAAGGTTGGTTAAACATGACTTACCAGGCACAAAGCCATGATGACGATCTCTACTCAGTCCCTGTCTGTTCAAATACTTATATATCTGGTTCTTAGAATACCCTCCAGTAACTTTCCCACTGCAGTTATCAGGCTGACTGGCCTATAATTTCCTGGCTTATTCTTAGAGCCTTTCTTAAACAATGGAACAGCATTAGCTAACCTTCTGTCCTCCAACACCACCCGCATGGCTAAGGATGTTTTAAATATCTCTGCTAGGGTCCTTGCAACTTCTGTATTAGTCTCCCACAGTGTCCGAGGGATCACCTTGTCAGGCCCTGGGGATTTATTCACCCTAATTTTCCTCAAGACAGCAAGTACTTTCTTGCATTTCTTATACTTCTCAAGTACTTCATTTGTTCCTACCTGCCTAAACCTCCTAGGCACCTCTTATTTTTTCTTAACCAGGGCCTCAATGTCTCTTGAAAATCACGGTTCCCTAAACCCGTTGTCCTTGCCTTTTATTCTGATAGGACATTACAAACTCTGTACTCTCAAAATTTCACTTTTGAAGGCCTCCCACTTACCAAGTACACCTTTGACAGAAACCAATCTGCCCCAATCCACACTTGCCAGGTCCTTTCTGATACCATCAAAGTTGGCCTTTCTCCAATTTAGAATCTCAACCCATGGACCAGACCTATCCTTTCCCATAACTACTCCGAAACTAATGGCATTATGATCATTAGATGCAAATGTTCCCCTGCATAAACTTCTGTTACCTGTCCTGTCTCATTCCCTAATAGGAGATCTAGTATCACACTCTCTCTAGTTGGGACTTCTACGCACTGATTAAGGAAACTTCCTTGAACACACTTGACAAACTTTTTACCATCCAGCCCTTTAACAGTGTGGAAATCCCAGTCAATATGTGGAAAGTTGAAATCATCTACTATCACGATCTTAAGTTTCTTGCAACAGCCTGTGATCTCTCTACAAATTTGCTCCTCTGAATCCCGTGGACTGCTGGGTGGTCTATAGTATAATCCCATTAATGAGGCCATACCTGTTTATTCCTTAGTTCTACACATAAAGCCTCACTAGATGAGCTCTCTAGTTTGTCCTGACTGAGCACCATAGTGAAATTTTTCCTGATAGTAATGCCACCTTTAACCCCTCCTGCTCTATTAGGTTTAAAACCCAACAGAACCTCGGAATACTAAGCTGCCACTTCTTCTCCTCCTGCAACCAAATCTCACTAATGGCTACAATGTCATAACTCCATGTGCAGAACCATGCACTAAATTCACCCACCTTTCCTCAAATACTCCTTGCATTGAAATATATGCAGCTCAGAACCTTTGTCCCTCCATGCTTGACATTTTGATTCCTGCTTTGTATGTCAGTTCAACATCTTTCTCCACAAACACTGCACCATCTGTTCTGGTGCTCTGGTTTATATCCCCCTGCAGCTCTAGTTTAAACCACACCGTGCAACACTAGCAAACTCTCCTGCTAGGATATTAGTCCTCTTCCAGTTCAGGAGCAAACTATCCCACCTGTACGGGTCTCAGCTTACCCGGAAGAAAGCCCAATGATTCAAAAATCTGAAGACCTCAACCCTCCACCTTCTCCTTAGCCATGTGTTCAACTGTACGATCTTCCTCACTAGCATGTGGCATAGGTTGCAATCCTGAGGTTGCAACCCTGGGTGTCCTGCTTTTTAGCTTAGCACTAACTTCCTGAACTTACTTTGCAGAACCTCGTCGTTCCTGTTACCCATGTAATTGGTACCAACATGGACCACGGTCTCTAGCTGCTCACTCTTCCACTTAAGAATGCTGTGGACTTGATCCGAGATGTCCCTGACCTTGGCATTTGGGAGACAACAAACCATCTGGGAACACTCTCATTCACAGAGTCTCCTTTCTGTTCCCCTAATCAATGAATCTTCTATTACTACAGTTTGCTTCTTCTCCCCCTTCACATCTGAGGCACAGAGCCAGAATCATTGCCAAAGAACTGACTGCTGTGACTTTCCTCTGCTAGGTCACCCCTTCCACCACCCCCTTGGTATCCAAAGTGGTACACCAGTTGTTAAAGGAAACATCAAGTTGATAGGATATAGTAAACTGGTCAGAATTTCTTCGGAATTGTCTGGCGCAAAGAAAGACATATAAGGAAGTTGCAACAGCAACTTAGTGTAGTCAGATAGAAATAAATATTCTCAGTTGCTATCATGGAAATATAAGACCATAAGATAAAGGAACTGAATTAGGCCATTTGGTCCTTCGATTTTCATTATGGCTGATCCATTTCCCTCTCAGCCCCAACCTCCTGCCTTCTCTCCATAACTCTTCATGCCCAGACTATTCAAGAATCTATAAATCTCTTCCTTAAGCATAACCGTTGACTTGGCATCCACAGCCACCAGTGGCAGCAAATTCCACAGATTCAACACTGTCAGGCTAAAGAAATTTTTCTCATCTCTGTTCTAAATGGTCATTCCTATATTCCGAGGCTGTGCCCTCTGGTTCTAGACTCCCCCACCATGGGAAACATCCTCTCAACATCCACTCAATCGAGACCTTTCAACATTTGATAGGTTTCAATGAGATCCTCTCCTCATTCTTTTGAATTCCAGTGAGTACATGCCCAGAGCCATCAATTGCTCCCTATATGGTAAACCTTTCATTCCCGGAATCATTCTCATGAATGTCCTCTGAACCTCTTCCAATGCCAGCTGGTCTTTTCTTAGATAGGGGGCTCAAAACATCTCACAAAACTCCAAGTGAGGCTTCACCAATGCCTTATAAAGGCTCAGCTTTACATTCTTGCTTCTATTATTTGATTTCATTTGCAATTATTTGATTTAATTGAATTAATTTATATTTATTTAATTGTTTTCATATTTACCAGTGTTTTACTGTTTCAATCCTATTAAATATAAAAAATGCACAAATTAATATATTATAAAGAGTAAATTTTATTTTTAATTGCTTTAAGAAATGTTCACTTTTCAGAATCAATCAAAATCAGAATCAGCTTTATTGACACTAATACATGATGGGAAATTTGTAATTTTGTGGCAGCAGCACAACTTATAAATTACAAAAATAAATATACAGTGCAACAAAAGAAATAATGAGTTTGCACTCATCAATTCATGAACCATTCAGAAACTTGCTGAAGTAAGAGAAGAAGGGAACATTAGGGGGGGCTTCTTCACACAGAGAGTGGTGGGAGTATGGAATGAGCTGCCAGACGAGGTGGTAAATGCGGGTTCTTTTTTTAACATTTAAGAATAAATTGGACAGATACATGGATGGGAGGTGTATGGAGGGATATGGTCTGTGTGCAGGTCAGTGGGACTAGGCAGAAAATGGTTCGGCACAGCCAAGAAGGGCCAAAGGGCCTGTTTCTGTGCTGTAGTTTCTATGGTTCGATGGTTCTAAGAAGTTGTTCCTGAATACTTGAGTGTGGGTCTTCAAGCTCCTGTACCTCCTCCCTGACTGTGGTAATGAGAAGGGGGCACATCTAGATGGTGATGATCTTTAGTCATGGTTGCCACTTCTTGAGGCACCATATCCACTGAGCCACTGATATCCATATAGTCAGCCTGGGTAGTCCAATTTACAGTATTTTTTGGCATTTGCATCCAGAAGGCCCTGCAATGCATTTATGTATTTCAATCATTCAGGCAGTTTTGCTGAAGACTTCTATCAGGGTTGGTGCATTGTTGACTGATGAGCAAGGATGGATTTCTTTTCATAAAATTGAAGACATTTCCCCATCTATTTGGTGCTGTAAGTTTTTTTGCATTTAAATGCATGTTGGAATGGACTGTGATCAGCCACTGAGAGCTTGCATGCACAAAGACATGGTATTTAATTGATTTGTATCTTAAAACTTGACTAAATGTCAGAATCTCTTCCCTAATCACCAGCGCATTTTATCAACTTCTAAAAATGCTAGCCAGGCAATATCATATTTTGCTACCCTACAGCCACCTTTAACTTCTAATAGATCCCAGGTCCTTCAGAATGGGTTTTACAATGGTATTGAGAAGGAAGCCATATAGAGAATGTAGAAGGGTGGGATAAAATTAGACTTGGGCAGAAAGAACAAACAGTTGTGTTATTTGAAAGAAGTTGACACAAATACTTGGCCCAGCGTTCTATTATCTAATGGTGGATTGATAGAAATCTATAGCATCTGTTTAACAGGGTTGGGTACCAACATGCTGGAAATTGTAATAACTAATAACTTACCCAGTATGATGCTAGCTACACAGATCCACTTATGGGAGGTTAAGCTTCAAATTTGCCTTGAACAGTTGACCAAGGATGAAGGCCAGAAAAATTACCTCAGTTTTTCTCATGGTGATAATGCTGAAAGCGTTCTGCTGAATCTGCAGAGACATTCTATCAGTTTTGCATGAAATACCCAATGCTCTATACAGGATTGCCAGCAATTCTCAGATTTCCACATGTGCATACAATATTATAGAAGTTTAGTTCTTGTTGGTAGCTGATCACTGATGGTTTCCTTTTTGTTGGCAAGTATGGTGTGGCAACAATACTCTGGTGCCTACACCAGGGACTACATTCAACAAACTGTGGCTATTCAAGAAGTTCTTCTACATTTCTACAGAAGAGAGTAACTGCAAGCGATTAAGATATTCCATTTCTTTATTTTTTTTAATTGTTTGAATTTAAATGGTTTTACATTATAGCAGTTTTTCACAGTTTTTATAGTTTGATTTTAAAATAAAATTGTTTCAGAATATCTTTTCTGAGCATCAGAAATACTGATACAGTATGCCAAGAAATTCACTCCAGCTAGTGGCACTGAGCATACTGAACGGATAGGAATCAGTAAGAGAGGAGCAGCCCCCTGTTGTAGTCTCCCTCCAGATTTCAGACCATTGTGCAAATGACAAATGTGATCATGCTTTCTTATGTCAGTGGTGAGTGCAGATGCAGAATCCACGGTCCTGATGCAGGGTTTCATCTCAACCGTCAACCTTTTCCTTCCTCTCACTGATCGACCCACTGGGTTCTTCCAGAAGGTTGTGTTGCAGATGGAAGCCCTTATTTTAGTTTCCATATTATCAGCATATCAAACCCTTCTTAGTTTTGAATAATTATTTTATAGAATTATACACCAAGTATATACCATTAGATATTTTAAGACAAGGGAGTTCTATAAGCAGAAATCATAATCTAGTGGTGGTTGAAAGGCTCAGTTCTACTTCATCTGGTGCTTAAGACCCAAACCATGGGCTAAATGGTGTAGAGTTCAGTCTGCTGTCTGGGATCTATGCCTAGACTTGCCATCCTCTCCCTCCCCCACTGACCATATATTCTCTTCTTACTAATCTGGTACAGATGTATGATTAGAATCAATCAAATTCCTCGGAGCCTCTGTATGCTGGAAAATGGCAAGCCGTGGTAGGCCCTCAGATGTGAGCAGGCTCAGGATCTGTCATTGAACACCCTGATGGTTCTTGTCCACAAGCTGAAGTGGCGGAGACGGAACTTTGTCTTGTATTGAGGCTGTCAAGGAAGTAAAATATTTTTTAAAGTCTCTGACTTTCAGCGACGCTTAAAATCTATTAAAATTGCAGTAGGTAATTAAAAATGAAAATCATTTATAATTTAAATAAAGTTCATTATTAATACAAGTCATTTCAAAGATATAAAACTAAAATAATTTCAAAAAATAACTGGCCTCCTTAATCCCACATATGCTGCTTGACCTGCTGAGTACCTTCAGAATTTTCTGTTATGATAACAACTGGGTTGGCCAATTAGCACTTCCTTTTGTGCAGAATATCGTGGAATTGGCAGTAACTGATCAAACTGCAAGAATCTGGATCATTTTCCTTTTTTATTCTGGAATTATCACTGCAGTGTTTTGACACCATCTAGAGGATGTAGTAGGCATTCATCTAAAACTGGTTAAGTATAATCCAAGATTTGAAAAACTATAATATATAATATATATTACCACTAAATACATTGAATGATGTTAGTGGAAGGATGAGTGACTTGTTATGATCTTGGAACAGTTCAGACAGTCACATTCAAAACAGGAGTAGGTGTGCAATACAAGATCAGGTTTTTAAGGTTGAAATGATGGTCTATCCTAATATTACTCAGCCCTTTCCTATCTTGAGCATTGTTGGGCCCTTGGTTGTGCCGCTAGTTTATCAATATTTGATTTCTGAACTTTCGGATACCCAGGGCTGCTGGAGGGATTGTGGAGCAGGAACCTGCCTCATTTTAGGACAAGGGGGTTCCTATTCTTGTCACCAGCGTGGGCACTCCAGCCATGCCCTTTCAGTGTCCTCTCTGTGTCCAGCCCAGGCAGCCACAGCTCAGGCAGGATGGTGCAATTAAGTCACGCCCAGGGTCAGAACTGCCCTCAGCTGCCCCCCTGTTACCACTTGCTGCCTCCTCCACCAGCTCAGGTACACTGGGGTGGGGGGGGGGGTGTCTAGTGCTCTTCATAGAATAGTGAGCCTAGTAAAGACATATGCTGGACTGGGACAAATAGAAAGGCTGCAGTAAATAGCTAATGATGCCATTGAGGGCTTTCTTGTGATTAATTTGCACTGTGCAAACCTTCTTATCAAATGCTTCTGCTTTCAAAACTTTGTTTGCAGTAGGTGCAACTGAATTAAGAAGAAACAAATACAGGAATGGGAATGAAGCAAATCTTTATTCTTCTAAGAGGTGATAATGGCCAAAATCCAATGGCTTGCTGAGGAGTTCACTTCACTTCCCATGCTACAGGAGTGCTGGAGGAGAAGGAAATTCAATGTGAACTGCTCCGAGTCTTGTGTTAATACTTACAACACATCACCATTCAGCTTATCCTCCTTCCCCACTCCTCACCTTCTTATCCTGGCATCTTCCCCCTTCCTTTCCAGCCCTGATGTAGATGCTTGGCCCTATACAGCAACTGTTTATTCATTCCTACAGATGCTGCCTGACCTGCTGAGATCCTCAGCATTTTGTGTGTATTGTGTTGTATTAGAGATAGAGCACTCGGGAAGGTAAGTGTCTTTTCCAAGTGAGGAGCCTGTTTGATTTTGCAGGCATTCAATACCCAGGTGACTTCTGTTGCTCCCGTTCCTCCATTTTTCATGGAACAGGTAAGTAATATCCCTTAGGTTAATATCCTCTTTTCTTCTGCCAGGTCCAGTCTATAAGAGCAATGCTGCATCAACAAACACGTGGCAGGAGTGCTTCTGATGGGCATCGCAACCATGCAGGCTCGTGCTCAGCTTTTCTCAGCACCACTGAATTGATTAAGATGTCACCTACATTTGGGAAACCACCCTCAGCTCTAGTTACAATAGAAGGTGATGCCACCGCCTCGACACAAACTTCCACAAGCTGCTGAATAATGTGTCATTCAGACATTATTCATGGACCCGGGTTTCAGATGAACCTGGTGTGTCTTCTATCTGAAGTGAACGGTCATTGGCAGATTTTGCTGCATTGCTATAGGAACTTCTTACACTGCTTATTGGCTTTGCTTATGCTTATATAACTTCTCCAGAATATCGAAAAGCCTGGGCAGAGTGGACATGGGAAGAACGTTCCCATGAGTTGGAGAGTCTAGAATCTGAGAGCGGCCTCAGAATAAAGTGACATTCCTCTAGAACTGGAATGAGGTGGAATATGTTCAGCAAGACGGTAGGGAATCTGTGGAGGTTGTTGCCAAAGAGGTGCTGTGGAGGCAAAGTAACTGAGTGTATTTAAGGCAGAGATTGATAACTCTTTGATTGCTAAGGGAGTTATGGGTTACAGGGAGAAGGCGACAGAATGAGCTTGAGGGAACAAAGCATTCATGATTGAACTGAGGAGCAGATTCAATGGACTGGATGGCCTCATTCTGCTCCTACATCTCATGGTCCTGTTAAATTCCAAAGGCAAATGGTGGCACAATCTTCTGTCACAGCAAGTGGTTCCAGACTCTTAAGAAAATAGAGATTCTGAGATAGATAGCCTCCAACTTTCTCTATTCCTGTTTCTATCACTGCGAAGTAGGTAAGAGTTGACATCAGATCACTGGAAAATGATGCTGGAGAGGTGGTAATGGGGCGCAAAGAAATGATGGGCGAACTCAATAGATGTATTGTGCTTGTCTTCACTGTGGAAGACACCAGCAGCAAGCCAGAAATTGGAGAGTGTCAGGGCGTGAGTAAGCTTAGTTGCTATTACTATTGAGAAGGTCCTTGGGAAGCTGAGAGGTCTGTAGGTAGGTAGGTCTCATGGATCAGATGGACTATACACCAGGGTTATGAAAGAGGTAATTGAAAAGATTGTGGAGGAATTATTAGTAATCTTTCAAGATTCACGAGATTCTGGAATAGTTCTGGGGGACTGGAAAATTACAAATGTCACCTTAAGGTCATGTCAGGATGTGCTTTATCAACTACAGCTCAACATTTAATACCATCCTCCCCTCAAAACTAATCAATACATTTCAGGACCTTGGCTTCAATACTTGCTTGTGCAATTGGATCCTTGGTTTCCTCACTTGCAATCCTCAATCAGTTTGGATTGGTGAAATCATCTCTACGATCTCCATCAGCACAGGTGCTTAGCCCCCTGCTCTACTCGCTTTACACTTATTACTGTGTGGCTAAGCACAGCTTCAATGTGATATTGAAGTTTGCTGATGATCCCTGGCCTTTAGCATTATCATGGAAAAGGATAGAATCAGAGAGGACAGGAAAATCTTTAATTGGGGAAGGGTAAATTATGAGGCTATAAGGCTAGAACTTGTGGGTGTGAATTGGGATGATGTTTTATCATCAGGGAAATGTACCATGGACATGTGGTCGATGTTTAGAGATCTCTTGCAGGATGTTAGGGATAATTTTGTCCCAGTGAGGAAGATAAAAAATGGTAGGGTGAAGGAACCATGGGTGACAAGTGAGGTGGAAAATCTAGTCAGGTGGAAGAAGGCAGCATACATGAGGTTTAGGAAGCAAGGATCAGATGGGTCTATTGAGGAATATAGGGAAGCAAAAAAGGAGCTTAAGAAGGGGCTGAGAAGAGCAAGAAGGGGGCATGAGAAGGCTTTGGTGAGTAGAGTAAAGGAAAACCCCAAGGCATTCTTCAATTATGTGAAGAAAAAAAGGATGACAGGAGGGAAGGTAGGACCGATTAGAGATAAGGTGGGAAGATGTGCTTGGAGGCTATGGAAGTGAGCGAGGTCCTCAATGAATACTTCTCTTCGGTATTTACCAATGAGAGGGATCTTGATGATGGTGAGGACAATATGAGTGAGGTTGATGTTCTGGAGCATGTTGATATTAAGGGAGAGGAGGTGTTGGAGTTGTTAAATACATTAGGACGGATAAGTCCCTGGGGCCTGACAGAATATTCCCCAGGCTGCTCCACGAGGCGAGGGAAGAGATTGCTGAGCCTCTGGCTAGGATCTTTATGTCCTCGTTGTCCACGGGAATGGTACCGGAGGACTGGAGGGAGGCGAATGTTGTCCCCTAGTTCAAAAAAGGTAGTAAGGATAGTCTGGGTAATTATAGACCAGTGAGCCTTACGTCTGTTGTGGGAAAGCTGTTGGAAAAGATTCTTAGAGATAGGATCTCTGGGCATTTAGCGAATCATGGTCTGATCAGGGACAGTCAGCATGGCTTTGTATAGGGCAGATCGTGTCTAACAAGCCTGATAGATTTCTTTGAGGAGGTGACCAGGCATATAGATGAGGGTAGTGCAGTGGATGTGATCTATATGGATTTTTAGTAAGGCATTTGACAAGGTTCCACATGGTAGGCTTATTCAGAAAGTCAGAAGGCATGGGATCCAGGGAAGTTTGGCCTGGTGGATTCAGAATTCGCTTGCCTGCAGAAGGCAGAGGGTGGTGGTGGAGGGAGTACATTCAGATTGGAGGATTGTGACTAGTGGTGTCCCACAAGGATCTGTTCTGGGACCTCTATCTTTCGTGATTTTTATTAACGACCTGGATGTGCGGCTAGAAGGGTGGGTTGGCAAGTTTGCAAACGACACAAAGGTTGGTGGTGTTGTAGATTGTGTAGAGGATTGTCAAAGATTACAGAGAGATATTGATAGGATGTAGAAGTGGGCTGAGAAGTGGCAGATGGAGTTCAACATGGAGAAGTGTGAGGCGGTACACCTTGGAAGGGCAAACTCCAAGGCAGAGTACAAAGTAAATGGCAGGATACTTGGTAGTGTGGAGGAGCAGAGTGATCTCGGGGTACATGTCCACAGATCCCTGAAAGTTGCCTCACAGGAGGATAGGGTAGTTAAGAAAGCTTATGGGGTGTTAGCTTTCATAAGTCGAGGGATAGAGTTTAAGATTTGCGATGTAATGATGCAGCTCTATAAAACTCTGGTTAGGCCACGCTTGGAGTACTGTGTCCAGTTCTGGTCACCTCACTATAGGAAGGATGTGGAAGCATTGGAAAGGGTACAGAGGAGATTTACCAGGATGCTACCTGGTTTAGAGAGTATGGATTATGATCAGAGTTTAAGGGAGCTAGGGCTTTACTCTTTGGAGAGAAGGAGGATGATAGGAGACTTGACAGAGGTGTACAAGATAATAAGAGGAATAGATAGCCAGCGCCTCTTCCCCAGGGCACCACTGCTCAATACAAGAGGACATGGCTTTAAGGTAAGGGGTGGGAAGTTCAAGGGGGATATTAGAGGAAGGTTTTTTACTCCGAGAGTGGTTGGTGACTGTCCTAGTCTTGGCAAGCACTATGACAACAAGTATGGAGTTAAATACTATCACAATTAAATAATTAGCTGACACATGCAAATTCTGTAATCCACTGTGCTGCTGAATCCGTGGTTGTGAAGCCCCCCCCCCCGCCCCACTCCCAGGCGCAGTCCTTGAGGCGCCACAGACCTGTGTCCACTGGAAGTCCCGGATCAGTGACGTCCACGATGTCCTTCGCCGGGATCCAAGTACGTTTTTCTGGGCCATATGCTTTCCAGTCCACAAGGTGCTGGACCTTACCACATACCGGTGAGACGCCAGGAGGCATCGCAAGGTATAGACAAGGGATCAATCTACCAGCCGGGGAGGAGGTGAAGGTGTGGTGACTGGGGCCTGGGAGAGGTAGTAACCGGATTGAGCTGGGAAACATCGAATTATCGTTGGACCTTCAGTGATGCTAGTAGATGTTATCTGTAGGACACCTTGTTGACAGCCTTTTCCACTACAAACAGTCCCACGTAGTGCGGTGCCATTTTCCAGTTTTTGACTTACAGAGGAAGAACCCTTGATGCCAACTAGACCTCCTCTCCTGGCTTGAATGGCCTTACCTGTTGACAGAGTTGATCAGCCTGTTGGGAATGCTGTTTCTGGGCACGCAGCAGAGAAGCCCTGGCTCGACTCCATGTGCGCTTGTGGTGCTGGATCATCTGTTCGGCTGCAGGAACTCCTACGTCAATCTCCTGATCGGGGAGGAGCGGGGGCTGGAGGTTATTGTGAGCGATCTCTGCCCAAACCAATTGGGAACTCCAGAACGTGGAGTTGGAAGAAGTAAGACAGTGCAGGGTTGCCTCCAACTCCTGGTTCACTCTCTCAGTCTGGCCATCAGATTGGGGGTGGAAGCCAAATGGGAGGCTGGCTGTGGCTCCTACAAGAGAGCTGAAAGCCTTCCAAAAGCGGGGATTGAACTGTGGTCCGCGATCAGACATGAGGAAAGCCATGGAACCTTGGCCTGTTGAACCATGAGCGTGACATGTTGAACCATGAGCGTGACAGTCTCACAAGCTGATGGGAGCCTGGGGAGGGAAATGAAGTGGGCAGCCTTGGAAAATCGATCCACAATGACCAAAACAATGGTTTTCCATTAGATGGGGGCACCAGTGATGATATCTACTGAGAGGTGGGACCAGGGGCGGTAGGGCACAGGCAGTGGACATAACAGACCCGCAGGATGCTGGTGTGATGTCTTGTTCCGAGCACAGGTGGGACATGCAGATACAAAGTCATGGACATCCTGGGACATAAATGGCCACCAAAATTGTCTCTTTATAAACTCCTGAGTCCATTGAATTCCTGGTTATCCAGCCAGATGGGAGGAGTGACCCCATTCCAATACTTTGGAATGCACTGCAGCAGGTACAAACTGCTGGTTGGGAGGTCCCCCATCCAGGCCTGGATCTGATTGTTGGGCGGCCCTCACCCCTGCCTCAATTCTCCAGATCATCGCAGCAATACACGAGCTAGGAAGAATGGGCTCTGGATCGGCATTGTCCTCAGATCCGTCCAACTGCCTGGAGAGAGCAGTGGCCTTCATATTCTAGCTGCCAGGACGATAAGTGAGGACAAAATTGAACTGACTGAAGAGGAGAGCCCCACCGGTCTTGATGTGAGTTGAGTCTCTCAGCATCCTGAATATAGGAGAGGTTCTTGTGATCTGTCCAGACCAAAAATGGATGTTCTGCCCCCTCCAGCCAGTGTCGCCATTCCTCCAGGGCCTCCTTGACAGTCAGAAACTCCCGGTTCCCAACGTTGGTCGGAGTCAAACGACGGGGAAGAAAGGCACAGGGGTGCAGCCAGCTATCTGCAGATGAGCGCTGAGAGAGGACAGCTCCAACGCCTACATCAGATGCATCCACCTTGACAATGAATGGCTGAGATGGGTCTGGTGTTGCAGCAGCGGGGCAGTGGTGAAACGTCACTTTATCCCAGAAAATGCTTAGTTGACATCGTCTGTCCAATGGAATCCTGCCGAGGTCTTCTTGGTGAGTTCATTAATTGGAGCCGCGATGGAGCCAAAATTCTGGATGAAACGGTGATAAAAGTTTGCAAACCCCATGAAGCGCCGTACCTGTTTGACTGTAGATGGTTTGGGCTACTCTGCAACTGTCTGAACTTTACTAGGGTCCATTTGAACACTGGATAAGGTAAGTATACAGCCCAAAAATGACACCTGGTCTTTATGGAATTCACATTTTTTCAGGCTTGGCATACAAGTTATTTCCAAGGAGGTGTCTGAGTACTCTCCGTAACTTCACTGAGAACAGATTCCATTGCCTGTAGCTTGTCTGCTACCTGACCAATGATTCTCACGGCCAAGGTCAGTTGCTCTCTCTCTGCTGGGTCCATCTTTGTTGTTCGAGACCTGCTGTCACCAGGTTCGGATCTGGCCCAAGTGCGGAGTGAGAGACACTGAAGCAGCTCGATAGTACACAGACTTTAATGCGAGCAGTGCTAAAGGGGAAAGAAAACAATAAATGCTGGGCCTAAAAGGGCCGTTAGCTAAAACTCTCAAATGGGAAATGAAGCCTACACTGCGGCTGAAAAGAAGATCTAAACATTAAATGAATACCGCCAGCCTTCAGACTCAGTTGACTCAAAAGTGCAATTTCTCAGGGAAGGCCGAAAGCAAACAGACAGCGAAGCATTGCTGTGCTCTGTCCAAGTCTGGACAAGCACTATAACGACAAGTATGGAGTTAAATACTATCACGATTAAATAATAATCAGCTGACATGTGCAAATTCACAAGCGCAATTGCTGTATCTGCTGCGCTGCTGAATCCGTGGTTGTGACAGCTTATCTACGACAGGATATGCTGGCATTGAGAGTGTCCAGAGAAGGTTCACCAGAATGATCTCGGGAATGAAAGGGTTGACTTTTGAGGAGCGTTTGATGGCCCTAGGTCTGTACTCATTGAAGTTTAGAAGAATGGAGGGGGGGGAATCTTTTTGAAAGCTATCAAATATTGAAAGACTTAAATGGAGTGGATGTGGAAAGGATGTTTTCTGTAGTGGGGGAGTCTAGCACTGGAGGGCACAGCCTCAGAATACACGTACATCATGTTAGAACAGAAATGAGGAGAAAGATTTTTCAGCAGAGGTTGGTGAACCTGAGAAATTCATTGCCACGGATGGCTGTGGAGGCCACATCATTGGGTATATATAATGCAGAGATTGATAGGTTCTTGATTAATAAGGGTGTCAAAGGTTATAGGGAGCAAGCAAGAGAATGGGGTTGAGGAGATGATAAATCAGCTGTGATAGAATAGTGGAAAGGCCTAATTCTGCTCCTATATCTTAGTCTTATGGTTAAAGGTTTTGCTGTTAAATGGCATCTCTGCACAACTCTGCTTGATATATCTCGACATCGGAAATGAATCTTGAGAAATGTTGATGCGCACAAATACAAACGTAATTTCATTTTGCAATGTAACTAAGAGCCAAAGATTTATCATGACGCCCCAGAAGCCAATTGTCTGCATGTCACAACAGGCACAGCTATGTGTTCGGATATGGCCCGTGCGAAGAGAGAGAGGCACTGAAGCAGGTTGATAGTTCACAGACTTTAATGTGAACCAGATTTTAAGGGAAAAATGAACAATAGTTGACACATGCATATTCACAAGCGCAATTGCCAAATCTGCATCGCAGCCTGCCTGCGGGGGCCTGTAGATCCTGCAGCCGAGTCCGTGGTTGTGTCCCTTCCATCAGTGACTTGTTCCTGAGGCACCACAAACCTGCGCCCGCTGGAAGTCCTGGATGAACAACTTTTCCAGGATGTCCTTTGCAGGTTCCAAGAATATTCTTCAGGATCATACCCTTCCCAATCCACAAGGTACTGGACCTTACCCTGTACCCAGCGAGATGCTAGGAGGCACCGCACAGTATTGACCAGGGAACCATCCATCAAGTGGGGAGGAGAGGGAGATGAGGTAACTGGAGCCAGGGGAGAGGTAGCAACTAGCTCGAGCTGGGAAACATAGAACACTGGGTGAATCTTCATTGATGCTGGCAGACGCAATCTATATGAGACCTTGTTGACAGACTTTCCCACTACATATTGTCCCACAGAGCGCAGAGCCAATTTGCAGCACTCAATTTTCAGGAGAAGATCCCTTGATGCCAACCAAACCTCCTCTCCTGGCTTGAAAGGCCTCACCAGTCGACAGTGCCGATCAGCCTGCTGGGAATGTCGTTTCTGGGTGCCCAGCAGAAAAGCCCTGGCCCACTTCCAGGAGTGCTTGTAGCGCTGGATCAGCTGTTCAGCAGCAGGAACTCCTACATCAATCTCCCAGCCAGGGAAGAGTGGTGGCTGGAATCCCTTCTAGCAATTGAAAAGGGACATGCCAATGGAGGACAACTGGAGATATTGTGGTCGATCTCTACCCAAACCAATTGGAAACTCCAGGACACGGGGATGGAAGAGGCAAGGCAGCACAGGGTTGTCTCCTACTCCTGGGTCACTCCCTCAGTCTGGCCATTGGATTGGGGGGGGGGGGGAACCAGACAAGAGGCTGGCCGTGGCTCCTACAAGAGAGTAGAAAGCCTTCCAAAAGCGGGAAATGAACTGTGGACCACGATCAGACGCTATGTCTTGAGGAAAGCTGTGGAGTCTGAAGACATAAGTCTGAACCATGAAGATGGCAGTCTCACAAGCTGATGGGAGCTTGGAGATGGCAATGAAGTAGGCACCCTTGGGGAATCCAACCACAACAACCAAAATGGAAGTGTTTCCATTAGAGAAGGGTATCTACTGTGAGGTGGGTCAAGGGGCGGTGAAGCACAGGAAGCAGACATAGCAGACCCACAGGGTCTTGTTCTGAGTGCAGGTGGGACAGGCAGATACGAAGTCATAGACATCCTGGGACTTAGATAAATGCTGCCTGAGCAGGGCAAAAAGCATTATCAAGGATGCATCTCACCCAAACCATGGACTTTTTACTCTCCTCCCATCCGGTAGGCGCTACAGGAGCCTCCGCTCCCACACCAGCAGGCACAGGAAGAGCTTCTTCCCTGAAGCTGTGACACTGCTGAACCTCACATCACAGCGCTAAGCAGTATTGCACCCATATTGTACTGTCTCAGTACTTTTATATTTGTGTGCTGTCGCACTTACTTTTTATTCGCAGTTATTTTGTAAATAACACTATTCTTTGCATTTCTGGTTAGATGCTAACTGCATTTCATTGGCTTTGTATCTGTACTCCGCACAATGACAATAAAGTTGAACCTAATTGTGATCTGACCGGCAACAATGAATATAGAAATGAGTCAGGTTTTATAAACAAATAACCATTTATTAAACTCGGCTCATTGTTAGTAAATAAAAATAAACAAATGAAAACCTTAACCGGAGGTAAACTGCTATGCGGCCATTTAACAAACCACCAAACTCAGTACTAGTTCTTAAAGCGGTAAATGCGAACACAGTTCTTAGTATGGTAAGCTTGAAAGTCCAAGAGATTTATACAGTCAATTAGGAGAGACTTTCCTGAAGTAAAGAATTCCTCAAAGACATGATGTTACTGCTGATCCCAGCCGGAACCTGCCTTGTCTGCAGAATTGACAACGATGGAAATAAAATGGTTTAAAGGCACTGCCCTTTTTCGCTGTAGAATAAACTAGATACTGCACAACCTTTTCTGCTGCTTTTAGCAGAGGTTATCTCATGCAGATCACTCTTACTTGAATTAATGCAATAATGGTTGATCCTCAACTAAAACTGACTCCTTCAGTTTCCCGTCTTCACTCTCCAATACTACTGAAAAGGTACATCAACAAATCTGGCAGCTATTGGTGAAACTACCGGCCCAACACTTCTGTACCTTACAATAGAAAGTAAAACTCCATTTTAAAACTATACTGCGTCACAAAACTAATATGCAGCGTAGCGGAGTATCTGACTGACGATCTAACTGAAAACTAACTGCGTCACCAGGAGTCTACCCTTATATACCTGGTGAGAATGGGTCATCACATGACCTCACATTGACAGGAAAATTACATCATGTGACCTCCGCAAGATCATTACATCATACTCATAAGACAGTCACAAGATATCTATGAGGTATGTAACATAACCTAATCTAATCTAGATGACCATGCAAATTGTCTCTTTATGAATTCCTGGGTCTGTTGAATTCCCGGATGGTCAGCCAGACAGGAGGAGTTACCACATTACAACACTTTGGGGACAAACACCCTATTGGAAGTTCCCCCCCCCCTCTGAGTCTAGGTCTAACTGTTGGGCGGTCCTCACCTCCACATCTATTCCCCAGGTCACCAGAGCAGCAATGCACAAGTGAGGAAGAATGGTCTCTGGATCAGCATTGTCCTCAGAACCATCAAACTGGTGGGACAGAGCATTGGCCTTGGCATTCTTACTGCCATGATGATAGGTGAAGATAAAATTAAACTGGGTGAAGAAGAGAGCCCACTAGGCTTGATGAGAGTTGAGTCTCTTTGCATCCTGAATGTAGGAAAGGTTATTATGATCTGTCTCGTCCAACAATAGATGCTCTGCCCCCTCCAGCCAGCATCACCATTCCTCCAGGGCCTCCTTGACAGCCAAAAGTTCCTGGTTCCAGTATCATAATTATTCTTGGCCAGAGTCAAGCAATGGGAAACAAAGGCATAAGGGTGTAGCTGGCTATCCACAGAAGAGCATTGAGAGAGGACAGTTTCAATGCCAACACTGGAAGCAACCACCTTGACTACGAATGGCCGTAATGGGTCCGGGTGTTGAAGCACTGGGGCAGTGTTGAAGCATCACTTTAATTCTGACAATGCTTGGTCAGCACCATCTGTCCAATGGAATCCTGCCGAGGTCTTCCTCGTGAGTGTATTTATGGGAACAGCAATAAAGCCTCAATTCTGGATGAAGTGGTGATAAAAGATTGCAAATCCCATGAAATGCTGTGCCTGTTTGACTATAGATAGTTAGGACTACTCCGTAACTACCTGAACTTTACTCAAGTCCATTTGAACACTGGATGGGGTAAGTACTTAGCTCAAAAATGACACCTGGTCTTTCTGGAACTCACATTTCTTGTGCTTGGTGTACAGGTTATTTTTGAGGAGCTGTCTAAGAACCCTTAGGAGATGCTGGATGTGTTCCTGATGAGAATAGGAATAGATCTGTCATCTAAATGCACAGAACAAACTGGTTCAACACGTCCCTGAGCGCATTATTAACTAGGGCCTGGAAAACAGCGGGCATGTTGGCCAGAGCAAAGAGCCTCACAAGGTACTCATGGTGGCCATTAGAGGTGTTGAAAACTGTCTTCTACTCATCTCCTTCTCTCATACAAAATCAGCTTATAAGCATTGCGATGATCAATTTTGGAAAATCTGGTTGCTCTCTGGAGATATCCAAACACAGACGCCAGCAGGGGAAGAGGGTAGCGATTCTTCACAGTTGTTCAGGGGCCGATAATTGATGCAGGGATGGAGCTTGCCATCTTTCTTGCTCTCAACAAAGAAGCTCGCTTCTGCTGGCAAGGTTAAGGGATGGATAAACCCCATGGCCAGTGCTTCCTTGGTGTACTCTTCCGTGGCGACTGTTTCAGGATGAGAGAGGGAAATGAGCTGATCCCAGCAAGGAATATATTGCCAGGTAGGAGGTCTATGGTGCAATCATATGGCTGATTTGGAGGCAGGGAGGTGGCCTTGCTTTTACTGAAAACCTCAAAGAGATCCGCATATTCACCTGGAATCCCAGACAGGTCCACATCCTTAGCTGACACAGAAGAGGATTCATGGAACAGAACTTGAGCTGGACCCAGACTGGTAGACAGGCATACTGGTCCCCACACTTGGAGTGCTTTAAGAGATCAATTGATCCCTAGGTTATGTTGGGATAACCGGGGGAGACTAAGCACCAGTGGGAGTTCGGGTGAATCAACCAGATAGAAAGAGAGTTCTTCACTATGGTTGCCTTCGAGCACAAGTTGGAGCCATTCGGTGGAAAGGTGGGTCGAGCCTGTGCCAGAAGTCGACCGTTTAGGGCCTTGATGTTGATCTTAAACTGTTAATGATGTTAATCTTTTAATTCCTGAGTCAGAACTCCCCATCTTTGATCTAGAGAGATGAGTCCATGAGATTCCCGACTGCACCAGAGTTGATACATACTTTAAGTTCATGGGTCCGAGATCCCCATGATAAGGGAAAGTTAATTGTAGAGAGAACTGACCCATCAGGACCCCTCCCTGCTGTCGGGTATCCTCTTTCACTGCACACTGGGGACATGAAGTCTGGGAATGTCCTGGATCACCATAATAGAGGTAGGAACCAGTTCTCCTGCACCAATCCCATTCTTCCTGGGACAGGCTCCTATGCCCCACTTGCATAGGCTCCTCTGTGGACTGGGTACTGGATGATGAGGGAAAGGATGAGGAAAGATGGTGATCAGATAGTGTGCAGGAAACTTGAGATATTCTCTCCCTGCACCACTCAGTTACCCGGTCGTCATCTTGAACAGCCAGGTTAATCAGATTATCCTGCTCATCAAGGACAGCAATCTCGTGTCAGAGCCTTGCGTTCAGTCCACGCTGGAAGGCCGCGATGAGAGGTCTCTCATTCCATCCCGCTTCCATTGCAAATGTGCAGAATTTGACTGCGTAGGCCCTCACCATCCTTCTGCCTTGGGGCATGTTCAGGAGTCAATGGGTAGCCTCCTGACCCCATACTAGAAGGTCAAACACCCTCCTTAAGTCTGCAATGAATAGATTAGATTAGATTATGAGTACACGCAGTCCTCTTTTATTGTCATTTAGTCATGAAATGTCAGAACCACTGGGTTGTGGGATATCCTTGCCCCCGTAAGGTGTTGAACAGGCTGAGTGGAGTCCTATCTAGCAGATTGATCATGCACACCAGTTTTCACGTATCATCACCAAATTGATCAGGCTGGGCTTGGAATGTCAGCTCGCATTAGTAATAACATTTCTGCGGCCATTGGGGTCCCCAGAGTATCTGCCTGCTGGTGGAAAACTCCATTCTTGTACGGGCGTGGGAGTCTGTAGTGGCCCAAATTTGGGAGTCTGTGGTGGCCCAAATTCGGGAGTCAGTTCTGCTCTGGGTGTGGGAGTGGGAGCGTTAGTGGCAGAGGTTGTCGAGGCAGCAGAAAAGGAGGACTTGCGAGATGCCGAGAGTGGGACTAACACGGCCAAAAACTGCTGAATTGCTTTGGCGAGAACGCTAATGGCGGTCAGCGGTTGCTGGCTGTCCACAGTGAGTTCGTGGATGGCAGCCATGAAAGCAGAATTGCTGACACCTGACTCTGATTGTCTGCGGAGAGCTGTTGAACAGTTGCTGTGAGTGATGATCCTCCAGGTAAGACTGGGCTTGTCAGTGTGAGATTATCTGCCTCATTATTTTAGTAACTTCACTCAGAACAGATTCCAGTGCTAAAGCTTGTTCCCTACCTGACCAATGAATCTCAGGGCAAGGTCAGCTGCTGTCTCTCTGCTGGGTCCATTTTTGTGTGGGTGAGACTTGTTCCAGTACATTTGGATATGGCCCAAGTAGGGAGACAGACACTGAAGAAGGTCAATAGTTCACAGACTTCAATGCAAACGGGATCTTAAGGGAAAAGAAAACAATAAAAACTAGGCCATACATTAACTAAAACTCTCAAACGGAAAACTAGATGCCGATGCTGCGACCAAAAGTAATATCTAAAAATAAAATGAATATTGCTAGTCTTCAGTATCAGTAGACTCGATAGTCCACTTTCTCAGGCAAGGCCAAATGCAAGCAGGTAGCATAACATTGCTGTGCTTTGCGCAAGTCTCGGCAAGTGCTACAATGAAAAGAAGGGTGTTAAATACTGCCACAGTAATTAGCTGATACATACATATCCATGAGTGTAATTGCCGAATCTGCTGCACACCTTGCCTATGGGTGTGCGTAGAGCCTGCAGCCGAGTCCATGGTTGTGGCAGCCTGAGGGTGAAAGAGTCACATGAGCTGCCCAAATACATGGCATTGACCATCAAGGGAGGAGGGAGGGAACGTAGACTCAGACCATGAGAGACAGATTGGAAGTCTGTGTGGGCGCCACTCCTCGCACAGATACTCGAGCAATGTGTGATTAAGTGCCTTGCTCAAGGACACAAACACGCTGCTGCAGCTGAGGTTTGAACTAGCAACCTTCAGATCACTAGACGAATGCTTTAACCACTTGGCCACGTGCCCATCAAGGATATCATGCATCTCAGAGGAGATGCAACTTCAGTAAATGTTTCGGGTGTATAGAACTGGGAGTGAATGCATGGAGTCCTGCAGTACTGTTAACTCTGGTGTGGGTAATGCCAACTATCTCACTTCATGAAGAAAATGAAGACCCCTAATATTGCACTGGGTGGTAACTTTGAGTCTATAGGATAAATTAACAGCCCTGACTTAAATGATCCCAAGTGTAAATTCAGGATGATATTGATCTTGCATTTTGGTGGACAGTCTAGATTAGGAATGGCTGAATGAAGATCTGTAGAAGGCCACTGACCTCTATTTTTACTGACCTGGAAAACCTGTGTCCAAATGCACTGCTCCTCAGAGAGCAGGAGAAGATAAGTAGCTTCCAAACTCCCTTGGCGGATGGTTATCATCTAAGATAGATCCTCCCTTTTCTACCTCGTCTGTCTCCAGGCCATCTCCTCTTGCTTTGATGCCTGTCATTCCCATTGTAACTGAAGACCCTATGGCAAACATGTACCAAGGTGAAAGCGATGCCAGGAGTTCATCCAGAATTCCGAAAGCACTTGTATATCACTCTTTTGGCTAATGGAAGGTACAGAGCAGACGTACACATAGCACGCGAATAAATCTACAAGTGGTTGATAACCTCTGTAAGTAAAGTTAGGTGACACTGTTAAAATTACATGGTTCACTTTCAGTTTATCAGAGAACGTATACAGTATACAACCTGAAATTCTTAGTCTTCGCAGACATACACGAAAAACAGAACCCCAAAAGAATGATCGATGGAAAAACATTAGACTCCCAAAGCTCCTCCCTCCCCACACAAGCAGCAGCAAAGCATCAAACCTCCCCTCCCCCTCCACCCACGTCAGCAAAAAGCATCAGCACCCACCACCCACCAAGATGTTCCTTCTCCCGCGGTGCCTCAGTCAGTGGCACCAGCCTGGAACTGATCGTCCACAGGACTTCCCAGGGTCGCTCCCTGGAGGTGCGGCTTTCATGTCGCACCTGGAGAATGTTGGAGAACAGCCGGTTGTTGAACTCCAGGAACGGGAACTCATCTACTGTGAAAATTGACAGTTTGAGGGACATTGCGGGTCATGGACCTTAATAGAACCCCAGTCACCTTGAAAAGGGAAAAAAAGACATTAAGAGAGAGGAATTTAACCTGTTTCTGCAGATGAGCTTGAAGAGCCAGCCATTGGCACCACCTAAAGTATACCTTTCTGTGGGAACACCGTATTGTTTCTTAATGAGATATACCCAATGTAGACCATAAGATATAGGAGTAGAAGTAGGCCATTCAGCCCATTGAGTCTGCTCTGCCATTCAATCATGGGCTGATCCAATTCGTCCAGTCATCCCCACTTCCCTGCCTTCACCCCATACTCTGGCTAATCAAGAACCTATTTATCTCTGCCTTAAATACACCCAATGACTTGGCCTCCACAGCTGCTCGTGGCAACAAATTCCACAGATTTACCACCCTCTGACTAAAATAATTTCTCCGCATCTCTGTTCTAAATGGACGTCCTTCAATCCTGATGTTGTGCCCTCTTGTCCTAGAATCCCCTACCATGGGAAATAACTTTGCCATATCTAGTCTGTTTAGGCCTTTTAACATTCAGAATGTTTCTCTGAGATTCCCCCTCATTCTCCTGAACTCCAGGGAATACAGCCCAAGAGCTGCCAGATGTTTCTCATACGATAACCCTTTCATTCCTGGAATCATTCTCATGAATCTTCTCTGAATCCTCTGCAATGTCAATATATCCTTTCTAAAATAAGGAGCCTAAAACTGCACACAATACTCCAAGTGTGGTCTCACGAGTGCCTTATAGAGCCTCAACATCACATCCATGCTCTTATATTCTATACCTCTCTAGAAATGAATGCCAACATTGCATTCACCTTCTTCACAACCAACTCAACCTGGAGGTTTAACCTTTGGAGTATCTTGCACAAAGACTCCCAAGTCCCTTTACATCTCTGCATTTTGAATTCTCTCCCCATCTACAGAATAGTCTGCCTGTTTATTTCATCCACCAAAGTGTATGACCATACACATTCCAACATTGTATTTCATTTGCCACTTTTTACCCAGTCCCCTAAACTATCCAAGTCTCTCTGCAGGCTCTCTGTTTCCTCAACACTACCCGCTCCTCCACCTATCTTTGTATCATCGGCAAATTTAGCCACAAATCCATTAATACCATAGACCAAATCATTGACATACATCTTAAAAAGCAGCGGTCCCAACACTGTCCCCTGTGGAACTCCACTGGTAACTGGCAGCCGGTCAGAATAGGATCCCTTTATTCCCACTCTCTGTTTTCTGCCGACCAGCCAATGCTTCACCCATGCTAGTAACTTCTCTGTAATTCCATGGG
The DNA here is from genome assembly GCF_963921235.1 of Mobula hypostoma. NCBI lineage: Eukaryota > Metazoa > Chordata > Chondrichthyes > Myliobatiformes > Myliobatidae > Mobula > Mobula hypostoma. The sequence goes on from NC_086097.1 coordinate 71,617,858, forward strand.
CTCTTATCTTACTAAGTAGCCTTATGTGTGGCACCTTGTCGAAGACCTTCTGAAAATCCAAGTACACCATGCCTACTACAACTCCTTTGTCTACCCTGCTTATAATTTCCTCAAAGAATTGCAATAGGTTTGTCAGGCAGGATTTTCCTTTCAGGAAACCATGCTGGTGTCACTACAGTTCGGATATGGCCCAAGTGCGCAGTGAGAGACACTGAAGAAGGTCGATAGTTCACAGACTTTAGTTCGCAAAAGGGAAAATAAAACTATAAACGTCAGGCCAAACAGGGCCATTAACTAAAACTCTCAAAAGGAAAATGAAGCCTACACTGCAGCCAGAAAGAATATCTAACATTAAATGAATAGCATGAGAAAGTCCAATGGCTCAGGGAAGGCCGAATGCAAAACAGCAACGAAGCTTTGCCATGCTCTGTCCAAATCTGGACAAGCACTACGACGACAAGAATGTAATTAAATACTATCACAATTAAATAATAATTACCTGACATGTGCAAATTCACAAGCGCAATTGCTGTATCTACTGCGCTGCCGAATCCGTGGTTGTGACAACTGGCTTTGGCCTGTCTTGTCATGTGCCTCCAGGTACTCCGTAATCTCTTCCCGAACAATCGATTCCAACTAATTCCCAACCACTCATGTTAGGCTTACAGGTCTATAGTTTCCTTTCTGCTGCCTCCCACCCTTTTTAAATAGTGGAGTAACATTTGCAATTTTCCAGTCATCCGGTACAATGCCAGAATCTATCGATTCTTCAAAGATCATCGTTAATGCCTTCGTAATCTCTCCAGCTACTTCCTTCAGAACCCGAGGGTGCATTCCATCAGGTTCAGGAGATTTATCCACTCTCAGACCATTAAGCTTCCTGTGCACCTTCTCAGTCGTAAATTTCACTGCACAAACTTCACATCCCTGACATTCTTGAATGTCCGGTATACTGCAGATATCTTCCACTGTGAAGACTGATGCAAAATACGCATTCAGGTCCTCTGCCATCTCTGCACCTCTCATTACAATATCTCCAGTGTCATTTTGTATTAGTCCTATATTTACCCTTGACTCTCTTTTACCCTTAATATACTTAAAAAAGCTTTTAGTATTTTCTTTGATATTAGTCGCTAGCTTCCTTTCATAATTCATCTTTTCCTTCCTAATGACCCTCTTCGTTTCCTTCTGCAAGTTTTTAAAAGCTTCCCAATCCTCTGGCTTCCTCGTATGCTCTCTCTTTTGCTTTTACCTTCACTCTGACTTCACTCGTCAGCCACGGTCGTGTCCTTCTTCCCTTTGAAAATTTCTTCTTATTTGGAATATATCTGTCTTGCAGGAAGGCTGCAAATAAGGATTTGCTTCCAAGTTTATTTGTGGTACTTCATGGTATTTTATTCCTCATGCTTTGTGTCAGCATGACCGCACAAAGTAAGCAATTACTCCAAGCAAATCGGTCAAAAAAAGCATTGTGGATGAGTACCTTCTGCTGTAATTACATATTCATATGATGTTGTTATTGTTGATTAGAAGACCATCTAACAATATTTCAAATCACCCTTGAACTGAATAGTTCGCTAAATCATCTCAAAGATCAATTCAGATTATTGCAGATCAGGCTTCACGTGTAGACCAAAGCAGAAGATAATTCCTCCCCAATAGGTATTTCTGAATTAGACAGACATTTCACAATAAGCTGGTAGCTTTATGGCTGCTGCTGTTGAAACAAGCTTTTAGATCGACATTTATTGAATTAACTGAATTTAAATTCTTCACCTGACATGGTCTAAACATTTGTTTTAGGATTATCAGCCCTGTGACAGAACCATTATGCAGCATTCTCATAACAAAGAAATTAATTTATTTCAATGATTGACAAAATCAAATTATGCCATTGTTGAATAGGATAAGTAAATTAAGAGTATCGCACCGAAGTCTGTGAATAATCGTTTTGCTATTTCTATGCTTAATTTTGGTGTCTGGGATCTTTCAATAGTTTCAGCTCACACGACATTTAATGTCCTTCCTTCAGCCTGAGCGATTTGCACCAGACTTTCACTCAAACATGAATGGGCTAATTGATGCTGTTTGTTGTTGAAATAGGATTGCAATGCTACATTTACCCTGAGCATGAAGTGAAGCTGATGTGTGGAGCAAGAAAACTGCACTGGCAAATGGCTGCACTGGCTCCAGAAAGACCAGCTCAGAAGGAAGCTTGAAACTGCTGCACTACAGTGACCTGAAAGGCAACAGAACAAGCTGGCACAATCTCAGTGGCAAGACACACATTAGGAAAGCAGTTTATCTACTTTCTCTTATCAGTCAAATCATTGTCCCCGACTCAGCTGACCCTGAACTTCAGGGTTATTCAATATTCAGGAGGGATAGACATGAAGGAAGGGGAGGTGGGGTGGTGTTGCTGGTTAAAAAAGAGATTAATGTAATAGAAAGGAAGGACATAAGCCGGGAAGATGTGGAATCGATATGGGTAGAGCTGCGTAACACTAAGGGGCAGAAGACGCTGGTGGGAGTTGTGTACAGGCCACCTAACAGTAGTAGTGAGGTCGGAGATGGTATTAAACAGGAAATTAGAAATGTGTGCAATAAAGGAACAGCAGTTATAATGGGTGACTTCAATCTACATGTAGACTGGGTGAACCAAATTGGTAAAGGTGCTGAGGAAGAGGATTTCTTGGAATGTATGCGGGATGGTTTTTTGAACCAACATGTCGAGGAACCGACTAGAGAGCAGGCTATTCTGGACTGGGTTTTGAGCAATGAGGAAGGGTTAATTAGCGATCTTGTTGTGAGAGGCCCCTTGGGTAAGAGTGACCATAATATGGTGGAATTCTTCATTAACATGGAGAGTGACGTAGTTAATTCAGAAACAAAAGTTCTGAACTTAAAGAGGGGTAACTTTGAAGGTATGAGACGTGAATTAGCTAAGATAGACTGGCAAATGACACTTCAAGGATTGACGGTGGATATGCAATGGCAGGCATTTAAAGGTTGCATGGATGAACTACAACAATTGTTCATCCCAGTTTGGCAAAAGAATAAATCAAGGAAGGTAGTGCACCCGTGGCTGACAAGAGAAATTAGGGATAGTATCAATTCCAAAGAAGTAGCATACAAATTAGCCAGAGAAAGTGGCTCACCTGAGGACTGGGAGAAATTCAGAGTTCAGCAGAGGAGGACAAAAGGCTTAATTAATAAGGGGAAAAAAGATTATGAGAGAAAACTGGCAGAGAACATAAAAACGGACTGTAAAAGCTTTTATAGATATGTAAAAAGGAAAAGACTGATAAAGACAAATGTAGGTCCCCTGCAAACAGAAACAGGTGAATTGATTATGGGGAGCAAGGACATGGCAGACCAATTGAATAATTACTTTGGTTCTGTCTTCACTAAGGAGGACATAAATAATCTTCCAGAAATAGTAAGGGACAGAGGGTCCAGTGAGATGGAGGAACTGAGCGAAATACATGTTAGTAGGGAAGTGGTGTTAGGTAAATTGAAGGGATTGAAGGCAGATAAATCCCCAGGGCCAGATGGTCTGCATCCCAGAGTGCTTAAGGAAGTGGCCCAAGAAATAGTGGATGCATTAGTGATAATTTTTCAAAACTCGTTAGATTCTGGACTAGTTCCTGAGGATTGGAGGGTGGCTAATGTAACCCCACTTTTTAAAAAAGGAGGGAGAGAGAAACCGGGGAATTATAGGCCGGTTAGCCTAACGTCGGTGGTGGGGAAACTGCTGGAGTCAGTTATCAAGGATGTGATAACAGCACATTTGGAAAGCGGTGAAATGATCGGACAAAGTCAGCATGGATTTGTGAAAGGAAAATCATGTCTGACGAATCTCATAGAATTTTTTGAGGATGTAACTAGTAGAGTGGATAGGGGAGAACCAGTGGATGTGGTATATTTGGATTTTCAAAAGGCTTTTGACAAGGTCCCACACAGGAGATTAGTGTGCAAACTTAAAGCACACGGTATTGGGGGTAAGGTATTGGTGTGGGTGGAGAATTGGTTAGCAGACAGGAAGCAAAGAGTGGGAATAAACGGGACCTTTTCAGAATGGCAGGCGGTGACTAGTGGGGTACCGCAAGGCTCAGTGCTGGGACCCCAGTTGTTTACAATATATATTAATGACTTGGATGAGGAAATTAAATGCAGCATCTCCAAGTTTGCGGATGACACAAAGCTGGGTGGCAGTGTTAGCAGTGAGGAGGATGCTAAGAGGATGCAGGGTGACTTGGATAGGTTGGGTGAGTGGGCAAACTCATGGCAGATGCAATTTAATGTGGATAAATGTGAAGTTATCCACTTTGGTGGCAAAAATAGGAAAACAGATTATTATCTGAATGGTGGCCGATTAGGAAAAGGGGAGGTGCAACGAGACCTGGGTGTCATTATACACCAGTCATTGAAAGTGGGCATGCAGGTACAGCAGGCGGTGAAAAAGGCGAATGGTATGCTGGCATTTATAGCGAGAGGATTCGAGTACAGGAGCAGGGAGGTACTACTGCAGTTGTACAAGGCCTTGGTGAGACCACACCTGGAGTATTGTGTGCAGTTTTGGTCCCCTAATCTGAGGAAGGACATCTTTGCCATAGAGGGAGTACAAAGAAGGTTCACCAGATTGATTCCTGGGATGGCAGGTCTTTCATATGAAGAAAGACTGGATGAACTGGGCTTGTACTCGTTGGAATTTAGAAGATTGAGGGGGGATCTGATTGAAACGTATAAGATCCTAAAGGGATTGGACAGGCTAGATGCGGGAAGATTGTTCCCGATGTTGGGGAGGTCTAGAACGAGGGGTCACAGTTTGAGGATAGAGGGGAAGCCTTTTAGGACCGAGGTTAGGAAAAACTTCTTCACACAGAGAGTGGTGAATCTGTGGAATTCTCTGCCACAGCAAACTGTTGAGGCCAGTTCATTAGCTATGTTTAAAAGGAAGTTAGATATGGCCCTTGTGGCTACAGGGGTCAGGGGGTATGGAGGGAAGGCTGGGTTCTGAGTTGGATGATCAGCCATGATCATAATAAATGGCGGTGCAGGCTCGAAGGGCCGAATGGCCTACTCCTGCACCTATTTTCTATGTTTCTATGTTTCTATGAACTCTGTGCAGCAGCACATTGGGGCTTTTGGGTGGTAATAACTCATCCCTTGTTTGTGGTCATTTGCTGGCTTGCTTTCTTACTTCTGATCATTAATTTTAACCTAAGCAATTATAAAATGTATTCTTTAATGCAACCATTTTTTTTTGTTTTCTAGTGTCTAAATTCAATCTATGATACTATGTAAGTAATTAAGATTAGAAATTCTTTGGAATGTGCTTTCACACAGGGAAAAGGACTATGTTACTCTAAGAGTCTGATATTCTACCTAACATGATGTTTGAATTAGTCTTAAAAATACAATTGTAACCAATAGCTTGTCTCCTGAGGTCTCTCTCATCAATGCAAAGGCTGGAATTCCCAGAGACTGCGGGAGCAGATATAATACTTGAGGGATTACGGTGCAGGAAACTAGGGTGAAAGATTAGAGTTTTGTGGTTGGGTGTGCTGGGGCAGGCAGGAAGTTTGGGAGAGTGAGTTGAAGAGTTGATGGGAGGTTGTGGAGAGAGGTGTTTGTATGTGCAGATGTGGAGATGATCAAGGTGCAGGGAGGGTGAGGAGCTGATGAGTGTTAGTGGCAGTAAATGGTAGGAGAGATCTGAGAAACTTGGGTCTTCAGTCCTGCAGAGGATGCAATGAGATTGACCTGAATCTGATTGTGGAGATTGATGACATTACAGAAGTGTTGTCGGCACTCTCGACAACAAGATAATTATAACTCAGTGTATCTGGCATTTACTTTCTGATGGTGTAAATAGACAAAATTCATCTGTAAGTCAACTGACTCAAGGGCATTGGTCACAGTAGTGAAAGTGAAGAGATAAGCAGCTTATCTTTGAATATGTGCTATGTATCATTGCGTTGTCTCAAAGAAGAACATATGGAGATTGGATTTTGTTTAAATTTTCTTGTATAGCACATGAAGATGTTATGCAAGAAAAAGAATTTCTGACCCGTCCTGACGAAGGGTCTCGGCCTGAAACGTCGACTGCACCTCTTCCTATAGATGCTGCTTGGCCTGCTGCGTTCACCAGCAACTTTGATGTATGTTGCTTGAATTTCCAGCATCTGCAGAATTCCTGTTGTTTTCTGACCCTTAATGTTCCATTTCCCCATTTGACTAATTACTCTTTCATATTGACCCTTGGGACTTTGGTTAGAATCTTGGAGACATGAATTATTAATGTATAGTGTGATTAGGCTGATAAACTAGTTCATGAATGATGAAGTTACATGTGTGAAATGGGAAGTTTGTGAAGATAAATATTTCTGTTTGTGCTGCATTTTCAATTTATTTAAATGTTGCTACAGACATTAAACACAGAGCTTTATCAACATACAATAGCTCTTCAGTCTTCTTCACATTATTCACCCCTCAAATCTTACATCATAACTATCTCAATGTGAGCTTGGAGTTTTAGACTAGAGAAATGATGTGATTAACTGAGGCATAATCTAGTTACTATAAACTTTAAGCACTGAACATAATGGAAAAAAGAGCATGAAGGTTCAAAGTTATTAATTAACATGCAGAAATAAAATTCTCCTGGCATTTCAGTTAAATACAGAACTTCTGCCAATAGCATTGACATATTGACAGGTACAATCTTTTTATTTCCAAAGAACTATCACCTAAATGTTAGTACTAAGTTTGTTGTGCTCCACGTCTAGGAGTTCTTGCATATACTTTGTTCCAAAAGGCCAATATTGGAGCAGGTTGACCTAATTCTCCTGGGTGACAAGAAACAGAGCTGAATTCAATTGTGAAGATGCATGAAATTATTGAGCATTATTAGCAGTCTCCACAACTAGATAATTATATCTTGTACATTTGAAATTTACTTTAAATGGTGTAAATAATGATCAACAGCATATATCACCTCATCTTCCTGGTCTTTACTGATGCAAATTTCTTTTTCCTTGCTTAGGAAAAGGGGAAATGCTCCTGACAGGAGTTTAAACCCATAATCTATGACTGGAATGCTTCTCCTTGCCAAACCTTCTCATGACCCTCACAACTCAGCACTATTGAATTACATGGGAGAAGATTTTACTGTCCAAGCCATATAATTTAATGCTGATTAATTGATTAGACGCATCTTGAAGGAATGCAATCACCAGAATCAAATAGTAATGCTTGCTTTTCAAGGAAGCATTTGTGATCTGTGAATAAAGAAATAGCAATCAGTTCATTATTTGCCCAGTTCTAAATAAATGCTTATTTATTCATGAACTGGGAATAGATTTCTATTTTCTACTTCACCAATCTGACGGACTAAGAAACTATGATAATGACATGACAGTAGAGAAATATTAATTGTTATTTTATGCTGCTGACACATGAATTGGATTTCTTTCTTATTAATGCAGTGAGAGCTGTTACTAGTAAACTGCGTGAATAAAAGACATTGCAACACTTATTTTTGACTCATGAATCTCAAACGAATACCACCAGTAGTTTTGAAATAAAGATCGTATAATAATAGTAAAAGAAATTAAAACCTGATCCAAGAAAAAACACCATCACATCCAAAGAGCATTTAATGTGTCAAGATGATTTGAAATAATTGAGTTAACATCACTAAGCAATCATTGTATATTAATTGTGTGGCATGAGTACATTGCTAATTTTGTAATATTTTCATTTCCACGATAATGCTGCTAAATTAAATCAATGCACAATTGCAGTATTTACAAAATATTGCAATGGTTATCAATAATTTATATGGAGTCTCTAACCACATGATTTATTTATTTTTCTTTTCCTGCAACTCTTTATGCTTCAGTGTGTGCTCATGCTTTCATTCAGTGTTTCCAATATCCAAATTAACTTAAACTTTTACTGATAAATATAAAAACGAGATGGTAGCAAGGTCACTGTCAGAAGGATTACAGTCTTCAGTAAAATTAGAATTACCCCTATGTTTTCTCATTGCTCTGACTTAGTAGCCTGAAAATTTTCTTCTTATTCTTTGTCCTGCACCATCCCACATTCCTTTCACATCACCCACAAAACTTCCTTCTGAATGTTTTTCCGTTCTTCCTGTATACTTCTCTTTTTTTCCCTCTTTCTTCCTGTTTATTTTCCTACTTTTGCTTACCTCATTTCTAATACATTTTGACTTAGAATAATAGCATAAAGGCTACAGTAATTATAAGAGAAAGTATTATATCACTGATCCGACATCAGTCTTCTTTCAGTTGGTAGATGCTCTAACTATGTGTTATTGTCAATGGGGACATTGGGTGCTTGCTGCCTTTTGGAGCTTGTAATGTAACATAATCTTAATACTCCAAAGTCTTTGGCGAGAAGATGGAAGGGAACTTTACAAACATGTTTAACTCACAAAACCTGTAACAATCAGACTTGCAATAATTTTGTTTTGCTTTATTGCCTAGATAGATTCGATCATTGGGAAGGTAGAGAAATCACAATCCAATGTTCATATTCATTCCTATGCTACTGTTTAGGAATCCATACACTTGTTACTGCATTGAAGGAGACTGAATGAGTCCATATGCTTCACATAGTAAGCACGTCAGTCACACCGTTTCCCTGAAGCCCTGAAAATCATTTTTTGCTCACTGCCGATTCAATAACTTCTTGATTCAATTTTATCTATTCCCACATGCAGTGAGTGCCTTATCATAACCATGTTTTCCTCATGTCTCTCACCTTAGACATATCTTCTGCCAACGAATTGAACTATCAGTTCCCTGTTATTTACATTTTCTTTCAAATTTCTTTTTTCCAAAGAGATAAACTCCATTTAAAGCAATGTAATATTTTAGTTGCCGTCCATCAACTCCAGTTGTACTTCAGTGTCTCTTCTGTACAATCTCTAGCACTCTCACATTTCCTGAAATGTGATGCCCAGAATCTGAAACTATATCTCAATTATGCCTTACATGTATGTTGAAAGGTTCAGCTTAACCTCTCTGCTTTTATATTCTGTCTATGAAGATGAGGTTTATATTCAATTCACTAACAACTCTGTTAACATGCCCTGCCATCTTTAAAAATGTATGCATATATACATTTATATATCTAGCCAACAAAACAAGAGATATTTACAGCAGAAAAATTAGGCCGATTTGCTAATTTGCAAATTCCAGAAATAGCCTGAATTCCTTCCTATTGAACCCCAATTTTATTAAAGTTGGGAAAGTGTCTCTGATAGTTGAGCAATCTGCTCGAAAAAAGTTAACACTTGTTTAGCATCTTCAATATAAGAATGAAATATCCTTAGGTTTTCTCAAAAATTTTATCAAACTGACAAAGAGATATCTTGGAAAACTTGGCCAGTTATCCAAAATCTTCATCCAAGAGTTAGGATTAAGGAATACCTTAAAGGAGAAAAGTTTGTGCAGATGCTGGTGAATGGAATTTTGGAGCTGGGGATCTTGGCAGCTGATGGCTAAGCTGCTCTTGATAGTCTGATGAAAATCAGAAAAACAAGGGGACAATACGTAGGAGTGTAAATGACTTGGAGAAGAATTAGTTTGGAGATAATTCTGGAATAGGAGGGCTGAGATTGTGGGTGGATTCGGAAACAAGAATATGAAACAATGTTAGCTCTATACAGGTGTATGATTGAATGATAATTAAATTTGAAATTGAACTTGAATTTTCAAACATAGTCAAGACAAAGAAGATGAAAAAGGTCCTTTTTATGACTATGCTATGTATATTTTCCATTAAACAAATATTATTATAGATTAATTAATTAGTGATCATAGTTTTAAAAATCCATCATTAAATCTCAATACATATTATGAAGAACTTTGCATAAATTCATTTAAATCGGCAATAATGTGCTGTACTTGTAAAATCTTTCCTGTTAATCTTATGGATTGAAAATTGACATCACTAAATTATAGATGTTGAACCCTAGTGATATCAATTTCCACTCATTTAATTTCATATAATTTAAAAGGAAATGCCCTGTGCAGGAGTTCCTCCGTGACTGCTCATCAGCCCTGAAAATAATTTCTGTGGACAAGGTCTCTGCTTTCAATTCTAGTCTTTTAAGAACATTAACCTGTGTACTTCCTTGATACTACCTTTAATGAGCTATGATTCCATGGCCCACCATATGGTGGTAGCATTCAATGTAGAATTACTAGGATCAGCTTCAGGATATTCTACCGGGAATAACTAACACTTTACACTGGCTCTGTTGTTTCAGTAGCAAGTCTGAAAAATCATCCTCCTTGTCAACTTTGGGAATTGCAATCTTCATTGAATTTCTTTTAAAATTTATTCTGATATGACACAGCTTTTTGAACGTAATGCATTAGTGCCTAATGGAATGTCTGATGATTGTTGTTCCATCTTACATTTTTAAGAATGTTCAGCTTGTTTTTGGACTCCAGCCCAAAGAATACCATCTGTCCACAGTAAATTCATTGGGAGAAGCCCTCATCTTAAAATCAAATGACCTTCGAACAATTCTGACAAAGAAAGACGCAAACACGAGGAATTCTGCAGATGCTGGAAATTCAAGCAACACACATCAAAGTTGCTGGTGAATGCAGCAGGCCAGACAGCATCTCTAGGAAGAGGTACGGTCGACGTTTCAGGCCGAGATCCTTCGTCAGGACTAACTGAAAGAAGAGCTAGTAAGAGATTTGAAAATGGGAGGGGGAGGGGGAGATGCAAAATGATAGGAGAAGACAGGACGGAGAGAGATGGAGCCAAGAGCTGGACAGTTGATTGGCAAAAGGGATATGAGAGGATCATGGGACAAGAGGCCCAGGGAGAAGGAAAAGGGGGAGGGGGAAAAACCCAGAGGATGGGCAAGGGGTATAGTGAGAGGGATAGAGGGACACTCAGGTTGGAGGAACAACACCTTACATTCTGTCTGGGTAGCCTCCAACCTGATGGCATGAACATTGACTTCTCAAGCTTCTGCTAATGCCCCACCTCCCCCTTGTACCCCATCCGTTATTTATTTATATACACACATTCTTTCTCTCTCTCTCCTTTTTCTCCCTCTTCCTAGAGATGCTGCCTAGCCTGCTGCATTCACCAGCAACTTTGATGTGTGCTGCTTGACAAAGAAAGAGGCCATTTGGCCCACATGTTCTGTTTTATTTGCAAACTGCAGCAGATAGGAATGTCAATGAAAGAGAAACTTCATCCACCTTTCTCTTCCAAACCTAGGGTATATTGTAACATTCTTGCTGTTAATAATCAATAAATATCATTCATTCCCTTGTATCTGTGCAAAATGTGTCAACATTTTAACTTAAATATTTATGAATATATTTAACCTCTGTGGCACTAGCTGAATTTTGCTTCCTGCTGTGCAGAAGACACAGTGGGATCTTTCACAGAGTTTTGGGTTGCAATGGATGGAGTTTGCATCTGGAAACATTTTGCTACGTGGTCTATAGGGAACAAAATGTTAAACAATAATGACCCTTAATTGTTAACGTCATCGAAAACTGATCTACCATTACCAGCTTCTGAAAACCATTCTCAGAAGAGCTTTAGGAACATTGTTTCTCAGCAACCTGTTCCCAAAGTACCATACAATGAACAGAAGGTTCAATGCAATGTGGATCTAAAAATACTGATTATAAATGTCATTATGATAGATTAGATCCCGGCATTTAATTGACTAATATAAAACCATCAACCAAATAAAAGAATTATGTTTCTCCTGACACCAGCATTGCCCAAAGATCCAAGAAGTATTATTTTTAAGCCAACTACTCAGAAATTTTCTAAAACAGATTCAAGAAGTGGTCCATTCAAATATTCAAATGCAATGTCCCTGTGGTGTTATCTCTGCTCTGTACGTAAAGTTGGAGTTTCATATGTAGCTCCAAAAAATGCATGTATTGTCCAGTAGTTCAACAAGCAGCTGTAATTCCAGCGTTTTGAAGGATGAGAAGATATCTTATTGGAACTTACAATTTCTTTTACATAGGGCTTTACAAATTGGATTCAAAGAGGGTTGTTCTCTTGGCTGAGGAGTCCAGAACAAGTGGGGTCACAGTTTCATATTAAAGGGTAGGCTGTTTAGGATTCCTATTAGGGGATGACACAGGGCAAGTGATGAAAGTGTATGTAGGAGAACATTATGGATCATAATTCCATTAGTTTCAAGATGATAATGTAGAAGGATAGGACTGATCCTCGGGATCAGTTTCTAAACTGGCAAAAGGACAGTTTTGAAAGCATCAGAAAGGATCTGGCAGGTGTGGATTGGGATAGGTTGTTTACTGGCAAGGGAATGCTTGGTAGATGGGAGGCCTTCAAAAGTGAAATATTCACAGTAAAGAGTTTGTATGCTCCTGCTAGTATAAAAGGCAAGGCTACAAGGCTTAGGGAATCCTGGTTTTTGAGGGGTAGTGAGGTCCTGATTAAGAAGCAGATGAAGGTGCATGGCAGGTGTAGGTAGCAAGGGACAAGCAAGGTGCTTGAGGAATGTAAGAGCAAAAGTATAGCAATGGATCAAATTAGTCCAGCTGAAGATTAGCATGGTCATCTCTTCATGGAGGCAAAAGAAATGGGGGAAATCTTAAATGGAATTTTGGCATCTGTGCTTATTTGGAAATGGGACACAGTCTATTGAACTGAAGCAAAACAGTAGTGAGGTCATGGACCATATCAGGATTACTGAAGAGGAAGCACTTGTTGTCTTGAGACAGATTAGGGTGGATATGTCCCCAGGGTGTGACAAAGTGTCCCCAGAGACCTTGTGGGAGGCTGGTCCAGAAATTGCAGTGGATTTGGCAGAGGTATTTAAACATATTTGGCCATGGACGAAGTTCCAGACAATTGGAGGAGAGCTAATGTTGCTCTACTGTTTAAAAAAGGCTCTAAGAGCAAGCTGAGAAATTATAGGCTGGTGAGCCTGACATGAGAAGTGGATAAGTTATGAGAAGGTATTCGAAAGGATCAGAGATATAAGTATTTGGATAGACAGGGACTGATTAGGGATAGTCAACATAGCTTTGTGACTGGTAGGCCATGTCTAACCAACCTTATAGAGCTTTTCCAAAAAGTTACCAGGAACGTTGATGAAGACAAGGCAGCGGGTGTTGGCTACATGCACTGTAGCAAGGCCTTTGACAAAGTTCTGCATGGAAGGCTGGTCCAGAAGGTTCAGTGGCTTGGCATTCAGGTTGAATAGCAAATAGGATTCAACGTTGTCTTGCAGGAGAAGCTAGAGAGTATTTGATGTAAAGTAGATGGCTGCCTCTCCGACTGGAGGCCTGTGATTTGAGGTGTGGTATAGGGAATGGTGCTGGGTCCATTATTCGTTGTCATCTATATCAATAATGTGGTAAACTGGTTCAAAGTTCAAAGTAAAATTTATTATCAGACTACATATATGTCACAATATACAACCCTGAGATTCTTTTTCGGCAGGCATAATTAGCAAATCTATAGGACTGTAAATGTAAGCTGTAAGCATCAGGAACTGTTAACTGTAAACAAACTGTGCAAATGCAGGTATAAATAAATAGTAATAAATAATGAGCATGAAATAACAATATAACAGAGTACCTAAGTGAGTGTAGCTCAACCCTTTTTTCCCCCAAGAACCCGATGATTGAGGGGTAGTAACTGTTCTTCAACTTGGTGGTGAAAGTCCTGAGGCTCCTGTACCTTCTACCTGATGGCAGTAGTGAGAAAAGAGCATGGACTGGATGGTGAGGATCTTTGATGATGGATGTTGTTTTTCTACGGCAACATTTCATGTACGTTTGTAGATGTGCTCAATAGTTGGGAGGGTTTTACCCATGAAATACTGGGCCGAATCCAATACCGTTTGTGGGACTTTTTTGCTCAAAGGCGTTGATGTTCCCATACCAGGCTGTAGTGCAGCCAGTCAGTACACTTTTCACCATTGAAGCTTGCCAAGGTTTTCAATGACATGCCGAACCTCTGCAGACTCCTGAGGAAGAGGAGGTGTTGTCATGCTTTCTTTGCAATTGTATTTATATAATTGGTCCAGAACAGGCCCTCTGAGATAATGACACCCTCCACCCCTGACTTTCCAATGATTACTGGTTCATGGACCTCTGGTTTCCCTCTCCTGAAATCTACAATTAGTTCCTTGGTCTTATTGACATTGAGTGAAAGGTTGTTGTTATTACACCACTCAGCCAAATTTTCAGTCTCCCTCCTATGTGCTGATCCATCACCACTTTTCATACAGCCTACAAAGGTGGTGTCATCAGCAAATTTTTATATGGTGTTGGAGTTGTAGTTAGCTACACAAGCATAGGTATAAAGCGAGTAGAGCAGGGGGCTAAGCACACATCCCTGTGGTGCTCTTGTGCTGATGAAGATTCTGGAGGAGATGTTTTTGTCAATCTGAACTGACTGGGGTCTGCAAGTGAGGAAGTTAAAGATCCAATTGTACCAACGGTATTCAGGCCCCGGTCTTGGAGTCTACTGACTAGTTTTGAGGGGATGATAGTATTAAATGCCGAGCTGTAATTGATTAAAATTAAACATTGTGATGTATGCATCTTTGCAGCCCAGATGTTCCAGGATTGTGTGGAGAGCCAAGGAGATGGCATCTGCTTTAGACCTATAGTTTTGGTAGGCCAATTGAAGTGGATCCAAGTCAGCATTCAGACAGGAGCTGATATGCTTCAACACCAGCCTCTCAAAACACTTCATCACTGTGGATGTAAATACCACTGGACAATAGTCATTTAGACAGGTTACCACGCTCTTCCTTGGCACCGGTATGATTGAAGCCTGCTTGAAGCAGGTGGGTACCACACACTGCCGGAGCGAGAGTTTGAAGATATCCGGGAATACACCAGCCAGTTGGTAAGCACAGGTCTTCAACACTCATCCAGGCACTCCATCCGGACCAGGTGTTTTCCTTGGATTCGCTCCCTTGAAGGAAGACCACACATCATCTTCAGATACTGAGACCAAAGAATCATGGGGAGATATGGGGGTGCATGATGGTTCCTCCCTGTTCTGGTGGTCAAAGCAAGCATAGAGGGCATTGAGCTCATCTGGGAGTGAAGCTCTGCTGTCCCCTATGTTGCAAGATTTAGCCTTGTAGGGGGTTATGGCATTCAACCCTGCCACAGCTGTTGAGCATCCCTCATTGTTTCCAGTCTAGTCTGGAATCTCCACTTTGCCCAGGAGGTGACTCTGCAGAGATCATACCTGCACCCCTCGTAGCATTCTTGATTTCCAGACTTGAATGCCTCTGATCTGGCTCTTGGCAGGTTCCGGTTTTCATTGTTCATCCAGGACTTCAAATTGGGAAAAACCCTGAATAATTTCATGGGGATAAGCTCATCCACAGCTGTTTTATTAAAGTCTGTTATGACCCTGGTGTAGTCATTCAGGTCCTCAGATGAGTTCTTGAATATGCCCAGTCCACTGACTCAAGGCAATCCTGTAACCGTTCCTCAGCTTCCTGCGACCACTTCTTGGCTGTCTTGATCTCTGGAGCCTTGACCTTTAGCCTCTGTCTGTATGCAGGTAGCAGGAGTACAGCCAAATGATCTGACTTGCCAAAATGCAGTCTCGGGAAGGAACAATAGTTTCTTATCGTAGTGGAGTGTGTTGGGACCTCTGATACAACAGGTTAATTGCTGGTGATAATTAGACGGGGTTTTCTTCAAACAAGCCTGGTTAACATCGTTGACTATAATTTGGAATGTATTGGAATGGGCCGTTTCTTACTTACCGAGAGCATTGTGCAGTCTCGTGAGTACTTGCTTATAATCAGCTGCTGGTTGGTATGTAAACTGTGGTCAGGATCACGGATAAGAACTCCTGAGGCAAATATAATGGTCTACATTTAAACATTAGTTGCTCTAAGTCCGGAGAACAAGAAGTTGACATAACCCCAACATCTGTGCCCCAAGAATCGACTAAAAAGCATACGTTGCCACTTCCTTCCTTTAGCAGAATTTGAGGTTCGATCCATTCTGAAAATCGTAAAACCTTCTGATCACAGAAGGAGGAGGACACCGAATGACCACTCTCCCCTGAACATCGACAACTCCTCCACAGAGATCATTAAGAGCACCAAATTTCTTGGTGTTCACCTGGTGGAGAATCTCACCTGGTCCCTCAACACCAGCTCCATAGCAAAGAAAGCCCAGCAGCGTCTCTACTTTCTGCAAAGGCTGAGAAAAGTCCATCTCCCACCCCCCATCCTCACCACATTCTACAGAGGTTGTATTGAGAGCATCCTGAGCAGCTGCATCACTGCCTGGTTCGGAAATTGCACCATCTCGGATCACAAGACCCTGCAGCGGATAGTGAGGTCAGCTGAGAAGATCATCATGGTCTCTCTTCGTGCCATTACAGACATTTACACCACACACTGCATCCGTAAAGCAAACAGCATTATGAAGGACCCCATGCACCCCTCATACAAACTCTTCTCCCTCCTCCCATCTGGCAAAAGGCACCCAAGTATTTGGGCTCTCTCGACCAGACCATGTAACAGTTTCTTCCTCCAAGTCATCAGACTCCTCAATACCCAGAGCCTGGACTGACACCAACCTACTGCCCTCTACTGTGCCTATTGTCTTGTTTATTATTTATTGTAATGCCTGCACTGTTTTGTGCACTTTATGCAGTCCTGGGTAGGTCTGTAGTCTAGTGTAGTTTTGTGTTATTTTTTATGTAGTTCAGTGTAGTTTTTGTATTGTTTCATGTAGCACCATGGTCCTGAAAATCGTTGTCTCATTTTTACTGTGTGGTTATGGTCGAAATGACAATAAAAAGTGACTTGACTTGACTTGGTCGGATAGCTGTGTCTGGCGTGTTTGCTGTTAACCAAGTCTCAATGCATCAAACAACTGAGATCTGCCTCATCTGCCTTTGATACAGCAGGCTCGCCCAGAGATTGTCAACTTTATTTTCAAGTTACTGTACATTTGCTAACAAGATGGTAGGCTGAGGAGGCCTCAACCCTTCGCGCTTCAGCCTGGTTTGAATCCTGCCTCTCCTGCTGCGTTTTTGTCCTTGGCCTTGGCGTTGACACTTAACTGCTCTGCATTTAACCGTCAAACGTGACATCTGAAGATCATTGACGTAATTTTGTGGTCCGTTGTTAAGATGAAACTTACATGCTGCAGATTGCAGTGAAAGTTGATCAAAAGGAATATATTGAAGAGGAAGATGTAGAAATTCCTGCAGCCACAGAGAGTGGCCAATATTCACCGGCACCAGCTTGATCATCCATTCAGCAACTTTGTGGTTGCCAACAAGATTGGGAGCATAGTGGACAGCAACAAGGCTATCAAAGTTTGCAGATAGATGTGGACCAGGTGGAATTTAATGTAGACAAGTGTGAAGGAGGTGTTGCACTTTGGGAGGACAAACCAGGGTAGGACTTACACAGTAAGTGGTCAGGCATGGAGGAGTGTGTTAGAACCAAGGGATCTGGGAATACGGATCCATAATTCCTTGAAAATAGCATCACAGGTAGATAGAGTCATAAAGAGACAATGGTTTTCATAAATCTAAGTACTGAGTACAGGAGTTGGGATGTTATATCAAAGTTACAGTACAAGAGATGTTGGTGAGGCCAAATTTGGAGTATTCTGTGCATTTCTGGTAACCCACCAACAGGAAAGATATCAAAAGAATTGAAAGAGTACGGAGAAAATTTACAAGGATAGTGCAGGGATTTGAAGATCTGAGTTAAAAAAGGTTAAATAAGTTAGGACTTTTCCCCTGGACCGTCGGAGAATGAGTGGAGTTTTGAAAGAGGTATACAAAATTATGAGAGGTACAGATAGGATAGGTTCCAAGGTTGTCAAACCGAGGAGTGGTAGTGGGGACAAGCTGCCACTATCTAAAAGTGCTCCTCAGGGCATGCGTCTCAAATAAACAGGAACGGAATGGAGGGTTATGGGCTGAGTGCAGGTGGGTGGGACTAGGAGAAAGTAAGAGTTTGGCATGGACTAGACGGGCCGAGATGGCCTGTTTCCGTGCTGTAAATTGTTATATGGTTATATGGTTAAATAGCCTCTGACAACCAAGTCCAACTCCTGGCCTTCTCGTGTGGCTTAGCCTCTAAGCCCGGTGGAGATGTTTCTACTGACAGGAGAAGGGGCGAAGGTGGGTCCTGGCGCCTTATAACCAGTGCTTCGGGTAGATGGAGCTCGTCAGCCTGGGAAGGCAGTCCACCTAAGAGAGGGAAAACTCTGATTTCAAACCTCTGCTGCCTTGTGGCCATACCCACTCATGGGAAAGGCTTCGGGAATAAACCCTGAGGGCAAATCTGGAGCTGGGGTCCCTAAGGCAATCCGACATTGCTTTCAGCCTCGCTCTGGCAACTCCTGTGAGGTCACTGGTGCCAAGCTGTATCGGCCCTTGCCCTTCCCTTGGACAACATCAGTGGCGTGGAACAGGCTGCCATTGAATTGGTGAATGTGAGTTCGATATTTAGATAAGTACATAGATGGGAGGGCTATGGATGGCCGTGATCCAGATGCTGGGCAATAGGACTAGGCAGAATTACAGTGTAGCTGAGACTAGATTGACCAAGGGTCTGTTTCTGTGCTGCAATGATCTATGATTCTATGACTCTGACTGCAATGAGGAGAAATTTAAATATAATCTCTACCCAAAGGATTTGAAAAATTCTTCCATTGAGTTAATTCAAAACAGTTTCATACAGCAGTAAAATGGGTTTGACGTAGAAGATTAAGCATGCGCTTGATGTCTAGTGAAGAAGGCTCAAAGAACTCTAAGGTCTCTATCTGTTCATATTTCTTGAGCTCTTATTGTTCCATTATGAACCAACATCACAGCAGGCTTCAGTGTGTCACAAACAAAATCAGCCGCAAATGAGATTTGCAGGTAGAGGAGGAGGAACCTTTAGCAGATGAAAAACTCAAGGCTCTAGTGTTGTCACAGGACAACTTAGTTTACTGTCAAATAAAGTATCCACTGAAATGTCACTTAGAGAATTAGAAATGAGTTTCCAATCGATTCTACATTAGTTCAGTGTAGATCGCTGAACTAAAATTATATTGGTTGTAACAAAAATTGAAATTGAATACTTAGTCTAACTGATATATTCCAGTCATTGAACCACAAGTATGTTTAGTCACAAAATTAACATTATGAGACAATGAGACTCCACCTTTTACCTTTCCATTTAATGTAGGATAGAATGAGAATTGCCATCACGCTCTTGTAATTAGATTTACCAAAAATATCTTTTGTTTAGTAATTTAGACAGATAGTACATTTCATATTTATTGGGTCAGACAATTTATAAATGACTGTATACCGTTAACAGCATCACATTATCAACTTGGCCAAATACAAAGAGTAAGTTTGCACAAATCAAAAAAACTTAGTTTTTCTGGTTTTAAGGCTTTGTAAATCACCAAATTAGGTCATTGAAACTTTAAGGAACAATGATAAAAAAAATCAATTATATTATGGATTCTGTTCTGTTCTAAATGTTTTGCTTGATGATTGATTAATTGATCCTAGATACATTGAACTGAAGTCAATATTAGTGATATAGACGAGATAAAGTCTCAACCCTAATTATCATCCATGTCTCCATGAACTTTCCTATCAATTGTTATGCACATGAAACATCTAGAGTTGGAAACATGACTTTGGTTGTAAGTGCTAAACACGAACTTCAGCAACATCTGTGAATTGAACTCCATTTCTGGTTTTCAGACTTGTGGAAGAATAGTAATGCCTCCCACAGCACTGTCTGTTGAGCACATGAGGCAAAGAATGGATTTCTACTTGCTACTTGCAGATTTGCTAAGTTATTGAGCTAATTTTCTTCTTTTGCCAGGGAGCAAACAATCTAATCCAGCAGGAACTCAGAGCTTGTGTACAGACCCAAATGCAATCTAGTCAAACTCATCCTCCAAGCACACGACTGATCTGGATCTTAAGCTGTGATTCTGAACTATAAAGTGGCAGCTCTGTCTACCATGCTGCACGTCCACTGTACTTGCATCATCCCACCACGCTGTTACGTGGAAAGCTGAAACACCTGCACTATGTTTGCTGTTACGTTTTTTCCTTCAGTATAAAGGGATTAATATAAGTAATTAATTAAGGAGAAATTGTTACTACTGGCAGATGGACAAGTCATCAATGGAAATAGGCTTAGGACAGGAGAAGGGGGATCTGAGGTCTGATCATGAATACTCTCCATCAAGTAGAAGTATGCATTTGCAATTTCAATAAAGGGAATTGGAAATATATTTGAAAAGACATCTTTTTCAGGGATAAAGCAGAAATGGAATGGCTGGGATGGTTTTTCTCAGACAGCAGCCAGACTCAATGGCTTTATTTATGAATCCATAAGTGATTAGCCATTTACTAGCTGTAATGAGTTAACTATGAAGGATTCTCAGAATGACTGCATTGCCACTGTTGAGTAGTTCTCAATGCAGACCATTTATTTGGGATTGCAACAAAACACCAAGTTCACTCTATCTACAGTCATTCCGGCAATGGCCTCTGCCATTAGTACCAATGTTTGAATAACAGCAGAAAGTCCTCCCGTTTTGATTCTAGATACGTGAGATTGTAGCTTGTCAGTGGTCCAGCAACCTTTCTCTAACAGGTTAACATGATTACAATGGTTCAGTGGAGCACAAATCTATTGTCTTATCTCAAGGTGACAGCTCTTGTTAATGCAACACGACTCCTCTGACCGTGCTCTCACTATTGCCTGTCAAACAGCCATCCCAGACAGCTGCTGTTCATGCTGAGATGCTGCAGTCTCATGCCAGGCCGTTGAGGCATGGGCACAGTAGCGAAGTGGTTGCTACAGAACAAATAATCTGAAGATACGTTGCAAAATCCTAGAGACTGTGCTCAAATCTCTTCATGGTGGAAACATTAGAAGTCAATTAAATAAATTACTATGGTGCCAAGAAATTATTAGGTTGATATAAAACTACCCAGCTTACTGATGCTCTTCAGGTGAATCATCCTTGCCACTTCTAGCTTGTCTGTGACTTGAAGTACACAGTAATGCAGTTGGTTGTTAACTGCCCCCAGAAAGGGGTGAGCAAGCCCACCCAGATCAAAAACTATGCTGACAAATGCTGACTGTGTCGGCTGTGCATGCATCTTTCGAATAAAGAAAGGTAAAAACGTATGGGAGGCAGCCATTCAGATAATGTGGAAGGGTGACTGGTCAATTTCTCCATGTAGTTTTGTAAGGTCTGAACTACAAATTTCTGGTTATCTTACATTATTGTTTATTTTTACTTTGTGGCCAAGAGCAGGTAACGATGATTACTGGAGCGTATGATGCAAGGAAGAGAGATGTGCGGCTATTGGTGAATGGGAAACTGGAGTCTGCAGTTATAACTGTTTGGCTTTAAAAGCAGCCCTGCCTTTTCTCCTACCACTCACTTTTGTGTACAGTTGTTGCAATAAACTTGACTTGAGATGGTCCTAATGATGACAAGTTACTGCAGCATGCCGCAAACATTCATAAACTTTAAGACATGATGTGCTATGTGCTGGTGGGCTCTTTAGACTCTGAGATCAATGAATCATTGTTTCAGTACACAGCTGATCCAGTATCTCACTTTTATGTGAGGCACCTGCTGCTCACTCAATGCACGTAACCCCTTGAGTGATTATTGCCAGTAAATAAACCTCGATACCTGGACGTACACTCATGTTTACCTTGGTCACGTAAGTACACTTGCTGGCCTGGCACTGACTTACATGAAGCTCTGTGATTGGTCATATACAAAAGCAGTACATTAAGAGGGCAGAAAATCTTTGATTTTGTTTTATCTCAGTTGGAGCAAAGGGATGTGCAGACAATTAATAGTAGTTTGAAACATGGAGATCACTGCAAACTAGGAAAATAAGAGCATCATTAGGCTACTTGTCCCCTCAAGCCTGCCCACTACTCAATATGACCATGTCTAATCTACCCCAGGCCTCATGTCCCTTGCTTGTGAAGCTTAGAGACCTCGGCCTGCACCTCGACTTGTGCAGCTGGATCCTGGACTTCCTGTCGGATCACCAGCAGGTGGTAAGGATGGGCACCCTCACCTCTATCCTGCTGACCCTCAGCAAAGGAGCCCTCCAGGACTGTGTCCTGAGCCCCTTCCTCTACTCCCTATACATCCATGACTGTGTTACCACACACAGTTTCAACCTGCTGATCAAATTTGCAGATGACACAACATTGATAGGCCTAATTCCCAACAATGATGAGACTGCCTACGCAGTGGTGCCAAGAAAACAACCTAGCCCTCAATATCGAAAAAACAAAGGAGTTGATCATGGAATACAGGAGGAACAGAGACAGACTAGTCCCGGTTGACATCAGTGGGACTGTAGTCGACGGGGTGAGTAGTTCCTCAGTATACAGATCACTGAGGACCTGACCTGAACTGAGCACACCGGCTGTGTGGTGAAAGAAGCACAACAGCACCTCTTTCACCTCAGACGACTGAAGAAATTTGGCATGAGTCCCCAGATCATCAGGACTTTCTACAGAGGCATCATCGAGAGCACCCTGACTGTCTGTGTCACTGCCTGGTATGCGAACTGTACTACCCTCAATCACTGGGCGCTGCAGAGAGTGGTGCGGACAGCTCAGCGCGTCTATAGATGTGAACTTTCCTCTATTCAGGACATTTACAGCAGCAGCTGCGTAAACAGGGCCTGGAGGGTCATCAGGGACTCCAGCCACCCCCAACCACAAAGTGTTGCCATCTGCCAAACAGTACTGCAGCATTAAGGCCAGGACCACCAGGCTCTGGGACAGCTTCTTTCACCAGGCCATCAGATAGATCAATACACATTGATCTGATTACTTATCTGACTACATACATGTATACAAAACAATTATGTATACAATCTTAGAGTTTAGGCAATATCCTCCACATTTCCCCAATTTATTACTTGTACATTGTGACGAAGACGCAACATGAAGATTTTTACTCCCTCATGTTGTGAGATGGATGTATGAAATAAAATTCTAATTCTAATTCTAATTCTCTGCCAGCTCTCTACAGAATTCAGGTCTCCAGTCTTTCAAAAACTTATCTACAACCTGTCTACAAGGACCTGGCTTTCATAACCATCCGGGGTACAGAACTACACAGTTGCCACCTTCTGCAAGAATTTCCAGTGCAAAACCATGTGCTTGCTCTATTTTCCAGTTTCATGTTATCCGACTGATAAATTCAAACGAATTTTCCCCTCACCACCGATGAGGTCAGCATAATTCTCTTTGCGTGCCTTACTTCCAATCAGTGATTTTTGAAGTTACGTAGTGCCATGCAATGTAATATTCAGACTAGGGGAGTTACAATGTCGAGATCCAGGCCAGATTATTAAATTTCATAGTGCACTGCAGTCAGTTCCAACAATGGGGAAAATGAAAGGCCATGAATTAACCAGGTTAGGCAGTATGAATTGCAGAACAACCCAAAGCTCAGTCATCTGGAGCACCTTCAGTCTCTTCAGAGCCTGAGCACCACTCAGTATGATCTGGTCTAATCTACTCCAGGTCTCAACTCCTCTTCTGTGCCAGTCCTCCACAGACTTCAGTTCCCCAATCTTTAAAAAACTTATCTTCCACCTAACTACAATGGCCTGACCTCCACAACCAACTAGCACAGAGAATTACGATGCCCAACCATCTTCTGCAAGAAGCTGGTGAGATTCTGGGCTTCAGCATGGCATCTCATCTGAGAAACTGAGAGCTTAGCACTACAGCAATCTCTCAGTATTGCAACTGTTTGTTAGCTTCGATCAAATACTCTGCAGGGCTTGAAACGTGAACAAAATGGGAGTGATCTTGCTGATCCTGCACACCTTGCCAGGAATTGGCAACAACTTTCCTGAACCTCAAGTGTCTGGAAGACAATGCAACATTCCCAGCAGTGACTGGGCATCTGGTGATGCCGTGAGGAGATGCTGCTCCTGACAGGTAGACATCTGCCAGCTGTAGAGGCCGTAATTGAATTTTAATTTGTTTTTAAATGTCTCCGCCATTGAAGGAAATTTAAAAACAATTAAAACTGAAGTAAATAATTAAAGGCAAATGACAAATATTAACCTGTAAAAATAAGTTTAACTAAAAACATTGAAAACATCTACCAGTTATCAAAGTCATTAAAATAAAATGAAATAATGTAAAATGTAATTTACCTTCCATTAATCCTTCACCCAAGAATACCTAAGGAAATCAGAAGACTTAGCAGCACGCAATCTGAAGTGCAGTCCTGAGGAATCCCAGGCAGACAGGGTTTGCCACCAGACCACACTTGACAGCGTGTGTAGAAATCCAGGTCTCAGTGCAGTTTAAATATGCTGACAGCTGGCAGCTCTGATCAGAACCGTGGGCAACAGTCAGCCAGAGCTGGCCCAGGAATGTTTGTGGTACTCTCAGGAAGCCACAGCAAGAAGGTTTCCTGATTAAATCTGCAGCTGTTTTTGTTTTTTTATTAATTATGCATTATTATATTTTACAGAATAAAGCTTTGTTGGAGTGACAGAAATATTCAACTGCTTGTGCTGAGTATATTTCAGTGTTGTACACTAGGTAGAGTTCATTGTACAATGTTCTAATTAAAGTTCTGAAGTAATCTAAATCTCGAATTTATGGACCACATCATGACTTCTGTGTCTCTTGGATTGTTCAGACACCGCAGGGCTTCTGTCTCCACAGCATTAGAGAGCTGGTAGATTTGGGGACAGTGATTCAGTGAGTTTAGGGACAGTGTGGGACATAGCGACCACAGTGGGTTTGAAAATGAGGGGTGTGAATTAGGAGTAGGCCGCTCAATCTCTCAAACCTGTTTTGCCAATTAATTAAATCATGGCTGATTACTGCTTCAACTCTGACCTCACATTTAACCATGGTAACCTTTCACTCCTTGGGTCATTAAGCATCTCTGTACCTCTGCTTCAACTGCCTTTAATCAGAAGAGCTCTGAAGAGTTTTATTACCTGCTGAAAGAAAACAATTTCTCTAATGTCTGTTTGAAATGGGCAAGCTCTGTTTTTTTTAATTGTCTAACTTTCTACCGGAAGAAGAAACCTTCTCCCCACACATACTGTATCCTGTCAGGACACCTCCAGATCTTACATATTTCAGTTAACACCCCCTCACTCTTTTTAACTCCAACAGATACAAGCCTAGCCTGGCAACTTTTCCTCATAAGACAACCTCATAATTGTTACCATCAATGTAGTAATTCTTCTCAGAGCGTTAAAGAACATTAAGATGCCTGTGGTGTACACAATATTCCAGGTGCGATATTACCTCTGTTCCATATAACTGATGCATAACTTCCCTATTTTTCCATTAAATTCCCTGAGAAATGAGTTTTCCTGGTTACCTGCAGTGTAATTCATTGCAGACCCATTAGTTTAAAAGCAGAACAAGTGACAAGGGGTCCTGTGACTTTAAAAACAACATGGGAGCTGATGGCCTTGTGGATTAGGGACAGCAGCAAAGTCAGAGACCCTGAGGCTTATGACCATTGTATATGCAGAATATATTACCAGACAACAGAGATGGTCATGCATGTGTGAAATTCTGCAGATGCTGGAAATCCAAAGCAACACACACAAAATGCTGGAGGAACTCAGCAGGTCAGGCAGCATCTATGGAAAAGGGTAAACAAGCGATGTTTTGGGTCGAGACCCTTCTTCAGGAAGGAAGGAGGAAGACGTCAGAATAAAGAGGTGAGATGTTCCCATTGAATGGATCCTCTATTATTGAGGAAATGTGCGCAGGCACCCGTCGGCATCACAGAGCTCCATTATCTGTCCCCAACAGAAAGCACTGGGTGAACTGCTGAAGCTTCTCCCAAGGTTTCCCATGAGTTGTTTTGGGGATCTTGGTAAGGCTGCAGATTTTGGTGGGGACATGAATGGTGCAGATGACAGCAGTCTTTAAAGGGACAGGTATAGAAAACCAATTACATTTTAGCCTTGTTTGTCTGGTGAGGAAGGTTCTGGAATCAATTGTGAAAATGTAATAACAGAGCAGCTTGGAAAGAATAATTGGACTGAGTAAAATCAGCATGAATTTGTGAGGATAATTTTGTTTGACTAATCTACTGGTATTCTTTGAGAATGTGACAAGAAGAGTAGATTAAGGGGAGAAGGGAGAAGCAGTGGATGTGGTATGCTTGAAAATTCAGAAAATTTGAGGGAAGGTCTCACACAGGTAGTTGGTCAGCAAGGTTGGAGCACACTAAATTGAAGTAATTAAAAGATTACCTTTATTTGTTACATAACATTGAAATATACAGTGAAATGCATCATTTGAGCCAAATCAAATCTGCGAGGATTACACTGGGCAGCATGCAACTGTCTCCAAGCTTCTGGTGCAAACATTGCATGCCACAACTCACTAACCCTAACGGTACATCTTTTGGAATATGGGAGAAAACCCATGCATTCTGCGGAGAAAGTACAAACTCCTTATGAAGCATTTGCTAACTGCTACCATATACCAAAGCAGACTGAGAATTGATTAGCAGTAGTAGAACAAAGTGGACAAAGAAGTACCATTTTCAGGTTTTGAGTCCACAGCGAATGGAGTTACATCAGGATTGGTGCTTGGGTCACAGCTATGCATGATCTACATCAGTGATTTGGCCGAATGGAGCAATTGCCACATTTCAAAGTTTGGTTGTGATACACAACTGCATGGGTAGAGATGAAGATGTAAAAAGGCTTCAGGGACCATAGCAGTGTATAAAAGTCAAAAAAGAGCTGTAGATAATGCACATCTGAAATAAAAACAGATGGTTGTCGACACATTTAGCAAGTCTGTCATTTTATGTGGAAAGAGATATAGAGTTAAAATCTCGGATCAATCAATGATCCTTCCTCGAAACTGGGAAAGAGAAAAAAGTTTGCTTAATGTTGCAGAGAAAGCAGGAGAGGAGACTAGTTATTTGAACAAATGCAAATGTATTCTGATTGTGCCCTATTTTTTTTTTCTAATTTCCTAACCTTTAATTCCCTCCCCCATCCCACCCCCAGAACCTTATTCAATTGGGAGAAAAGCAGTCTGAGGGTTGAGGGTTGAGCCCAGGTGCAATGCTGTAGTGTACCAATAGGCAGCGCCATTGTATTGCTACATACTGAAGCTTCACAGTACAGCTCAGCTTTCCAATGTCCATTGAATGCTGCAAGCTTTGTATTGACAAATTGTGTTTGCAGTAGATGTTGGCAAAGGTGACAGGTGATCTTTATGACTTTGTATTATTGTTCATAGGAGGCCAATTATAAATCACCCATGGACCTATAATTCTATGCCTGACTGCTAATTACAAGTGAACAATGACCTCACAATTTTTCATTTTGAAACTTCAGCCGTGATGTTACAGATGAGATTTTACACTTTGACAGCAATTTATTACAGTCATACATTACAAATGTTGAGGCGACAGTATATTTATAAAAGCTAATGTATGTTACACATAGTTCAATAAGGTGGGGCTAAGTAGGTCCAACCAACTACAAAAAATTCCAAAATCTCAATATTCATAGCTGACTCTACATATCTGAAACTGTGCATTAAATCCTTGTAGATGATTTTAAAAAGTCTTCAGGAGTATTTGGTAAAATTACAGATCAAGACATTATGTTTAGGAAGCATTCTACCAATTGATCAATCAATGATTTAATTAATTAATCTCCTGCTTTTCCAACAATTAGCCCCCTGTTTCTCATGTCAACCTTCTGCAGCGCAAAACCAGTGCTTCCAGACTTGCAGCTGTTCAAGGGCTTCCTCTCAGGCCTCCCACAGCCAGAGCCTCTGGAAGTTGAAGCCTTCCTCTGTGCAGAATAATGGACTACATAAATATTATTTTTATATTTTTGTAGATATGTATCAGAATGTTGCTTTACTCAAACAGATACAATGATAATCAGCAAAGGGTAAGAGACAAATCAGAGCCATGGTTCAATGAGGAATTGGAATAGTTTCAACTGATGGCACAATCTGTTCGCTGTTTTATGTACTTGTGATTTCAAAGTTCAAAGTTCAAAGTAACTTTATTATCAAAGTCCATACTATATATGTCACCATATATAACCCTGCGATTCATTTTCTTGTGGGCATACTCAATAAGTCCAATAAGCATAATAGGATCAATGACAGACCTACGCCATACAGGGCAAACAACCAGTGTGCAAAAGGAAATAAATTGGGCAAATACAAAAAGAACGAAAATATTAACAATAATAATAATAATAAATACAAGCAATAAACATCGGAACATGAGATGAACAATCCTTGAAAGTGCATCCATAGGTTGTGGGAAGAGTTCAGTGATGGGGCAAGTGAAGGTGAGTGAAGTTATTCCTCTGCTTCAAGAGCCTGATGGTTGAAGGATAATAACTGTTCCTGTTGCTGGAAAGGTGGGTCCTGAGGCTCCTATAGCTTCTTCCTGATAGCAGCAGCAAGAAGAGAGCATGACCTGGGTGGTGGGGGTCCCTGATGATGAATGCTGCTTTCCTGCGTCAGTGCTCCATGTAGATGTGCTCAATGGTGGGGAGGGCTTTACCTGTGATGAACTGAGCCGCATCCACTACTTTATGTAGGATTTTCTGTTCAAGGGCATTGGTGTTTCCATACCAGGCTGTGATACAGCCAGTCAATATACTTTCCACCCCACCTCTATAGAACTTTGTCAAAATTTTAGATGTCATGTTGAATCTTCGCAAACTTCTAATGAAGTAGAGGTGCTGTCATGCTTTTTTCATAATTGTACTTGCGTGTTGGACCCAGGACAGGTCCTTTGAAATGATAACTCTGAGGAATTTTAAGTTGCTGAAGCTCTCCACCTTTAGTCCCCCAATGATTTCTAGTGCATGGACCTCTGGTTTCCTCCTGCTGAAATCAATAATCAGCTCTTTGGTCTTGCTGACACTGAGTAAGAGGTTGTTGCTGTGGCATCACTCAGCCAGATTTTCAATCTCCCTCCTATCTGCTGATTTGTGGCCATCTTTGATTCAGCCTACAACAGTGGTGTCATCAGCAAGCTTGAATATGGCATTGAAGCTCTGCTTAGCCACACAGTCATAAGTGTAAAAGTGAGCGGAGCAGGGGCTGCCTGTGGTGCACCTGTGCTTAGTCCTCTTGCTCTACTCACTCCATCATCAGTATTATCAAACTCTATTGCTCGAGAAAACTGCCTTCTTCAGCAGTTTATAGTGACAGTACCCCCATTCTCATGAGGGTGGGGACTTTCAAGGTTTTAGACACAGCAATGAGGAAGGATGGTGAAATATTTCCAAATCTGTGGTACATAAGTAACACACACAAATTGCTGGAGGAACTCATCAGGTTAAGGCAGCATCTATGGAAATGAATAAACAGTCGACAGTTTGGGCCGGGACCCTTCATCAGGACTGGAGTGGAAGCTGAGAGATGCCAGAATGGTACATAAGTCAGGAAAGATCTTGTTCCTGTGCGCCTTCTGTCCCTATCCTTGTTAGCATTGTGAAAAGAATTGAAATATAGCTATAGTGCACTTCGTATTTAAGTTTGCTGATGACACCAGAGATGTAGTGATGAAATAGCATGTAGGAAGGAGATTGAAAATCTGGTTGAGTGGTGGCGTAATCTCTCACTCAACATTAGCAAAGCAATAGAGCTGATTATTGTCTACAGGAAGAAGAATCTAGAGATCTGTGAGCCAGTCCTCATCAGGGTATCGGAGGCAGAAATGGTCAGTAGCTTTAAATTCCTTGGTATCAACATATCAGAGGATCTCTGCCGATATGAGCACATAAGATCATCAGAAAGAAGCACGATAGCACCTCCACTTTCTTAGAAATCTGTGTAAATTCAGCATGCCACCAAAAACTTTGACAAACTTCTATAGGTGCATAGTGGAGAGTATTCTGGCAAGATGGTGGCAAGAGGGGTTGCAGCAGCTTCTACGGGGTCAACAAAAGATGCTACCATTCTACTTAAACATACACCTAATGATCACAATATCCTGCTATACATTAAGAACTTAAAGAACTGCAGGTCTACACCGTCAGCGAGTTGCTCACTGGCGGAGATAATGAAGGAGATGTGCAACCTGCTGCCGCCTGAGTCAATGGAGGCTTACAGTCAAACAGCCAGTGGCTGTCACGGTCGCTTTTCTTGTGATCGTAAGACCCTTTGGACATTGCTAAGCTGGTATGCTGCAAGTTCGATTTGCAGATTTATTGGATTCGAGCAGGGGCAGAAGGCGGGAGAGCTTCCCGGCCTCAGTCATAGCAAGGACTAGGCCTGAAGACAGGGCGTCACCCGTTTGCAGCCACTGGAGTGAGGAGACAAAGCTGTTGCGCTCACCGGGGATGGTGTGGCGTGGCGTCCAGAATGGAGATGGAGCTGCCCTCCCAGTGTTTTGCTTGGCAGAAGACAAGCTCTGTTGTGGTTGATTGCAGATTTTTTTGGCGGCACTCAATGGACTTGGGCCTCAAGCTGCTTTTCAGCTGCTGGGAGAGAGGCATGTGAGCCATCTAACTCTACCGGGGGAGGCACAACGCAGCTGTGGTTGACTGAAGATTTCATTAGGACTGAGGGGTTTGGACTATATACATATATATTTGTCTGGTTGTGCTTTTACTAATAGTCTATATGTGTCTGTATTTACATAGTCTGGGCCTCTAAGCTGAGGTATCGCATAGTGGGCATCGGGCCTCATGGCCAATTGAGAGATGACCTCAGTGGGCTGGGAGGTCTGGATTATATACAAGCATATTTTGCGCCATTGTATTTTTACGGGTATTCTAAATATACTTGTATACGTAAGCACTGGGCCTATAAAACTGCAGTGTTGCTTGGTGAGCGTTGGGGTGGGTTGACAGATGATATTGGTGGGCTGGGGGGCCTGGACTATATTCTGGGTGGTTGTATTTTACTGACATTCTATTTGGGCTTGTTGACTTGTCTGTGTGAGGACTGGACATCAAGCCACAGTGTCATGGGTTGTGGGGGGTGGAGAGGATGTCAGGGCACTTTTATTTTGTGAATGCGTTCTTGTGTGTGACTGTAGGTCCTGTGTTTTAGGACCTTGATTCCACAGTAACAGTGTCTCGTTTGGCTGTATTCATCAGTATTCTCGTATGGTTGAATGACAATTAAACTCGAATTGAATTGAATTCTGGCTGGTTGCATCGTGGCCTGGTATGGAAGCACCAATGCCCAGGACCGGAAAGTGATGAATGTGGCCCAGTCCATCACAAGGGAAGGCCTCCCTTCCACCGAGTACACTTGCATACAGCACTGCTACAAGAAAACAGCATCCATCATCAAAGATCCCCACCATCCAGACCATGCCTTCTTCTTGCTACTACTGAGGTACAGAAGCCTTCGGTCCCACCAGGTTCAGGAACAGTCAGGCTTTGGAACCAGTATGGACAACTTCATTACCAGCACTCTGAAATAATTCTACAACCTGCTGGACTGACTTCCAAGGACTCCTTACAAATCATGTTTTTAGTATATTTTTTATTTGGACAGTTTGTCTTCTTTTGCACGGTGGTGTCTGACAGTCTTCAGCTGTTCATGGTTTTTTTTGTAAATTCTACTTTATTACTTTTTTACTGTAAATGCCTGCAAGAAAATTAATCTTGAGGTAGTATATGGTAACAGATATGTATTTTGATAATAAATTTACTTTGGAGTAGCAGAGTGTAAAAGTTTGGGATGATTAATGGGATGGACAATCAAATGGGCTGCTTTCTCCTGGATGGAATCAAAATTACTTGAATGCTGATGAAGTTGCTCTTATCCAAACAAATGAAGGTAGTTAACCACATTCCTGATTTGTACATAGTGGAGAGATTTTTGCCGAATCAGGTGGAGAGTAATTTCCCATGGGATTCAGCAAGTTACCTGCTCTTGCAAGTTTTGCATTTGTATTTCTGGTACTGTTAAGTTTCAGGTCGGTGGTAATCCTTGGAAATTTAATGTTGGGCAGTCTGACAATAAAAATGTCATTAATATCCAGGAGAGAAAATGAAACCCATTGTTTCTGAAGCTGATCGTTGACTGTCGAGATCGTCACTTGGGAACCTATCAGCCCGTGTTCAAATGGTGTCTTGTCTTGTTGCATGACATTTTCATTATCTATGAGATATCAGGGCAGTGTAGATTTCTTTCAGTAATGTTGCTGTAGTTAATACTCCAGCGATTGCTTAATTGGAACTGATCAGCTTCGGTGAAAACTCAAATAGTTGGACAACACCTCCATCACTTTGCTGATGATTGAGAGTATTCCCACTAGGTGTAATTAGTGGGAATGAATTGTTCTGTTTCTTGATACATAAAGCTAAATGTTCCATTTTTTGATCCATTAAGCTGAGGGAATATGATAGACGTAAACAGTATTAGGTTTTCCTAGTTGTGTTCAACTTGATACCATGGGACTTTCTAGCAACACATATAAAAGTTGCTGGTGAACGCAGCAGGCCAGGCAGCATCTCTAGGAAGCGGTACAGTCGCCGTTTCAGGCCGAGACCCTTCGTCAGGACTAACTGAATGAAGAGTGAGTAAGGGATTTGAAAGTTGGAGGGGGAGGGGGAGATCCAAAATGATAGGAGAAGACAGGAGGGGGAGGGATGGAGCCAAGAGCTGGACAGTTGATTGGCAAAAGGGATATGAGAGGATCATGGGACAGGAGGCCTAAGGAGAAAGAAAAGGGAGAGGGGGAAACCCAGAGGATGGGCAAGGGATATAGTCAGAGGGACAGAGGGAGAAAAAGGAGAGTGAGAGAAAGAATGTGTGTATATAAATAAATAAATACCAGATGGGGTACGAGGGGGAGGCGGGGCATTAGCGGAAGTTAGAGAAGTCAATGTTCATGCCATCAGGTTGGAGGCTACCCAGACGGAATATAAGGTGTTGTTCCTCCAACCTGAGTGTGGCTTCATCTTGACAGTAGAGGAGGCCTTGGAAAGACATATCAGAATGGGAATGGGACGTGGAATTAAAATGTGTGGCCACTGGGAGGTCCTGCTTTCTCTGACTGACAAAGCAAATTCCTGTTGACAAGAATCAACGTTGAGGTTTTCCTGGAACTCTTCCCACTGCCTTTTTGCCAGTGTGCCTCCACCTCTGGCACATTTGCACTGCTATGGGTGCAGGAAGCATCAGACATTGCCACGGAGAACTATGACACTGTGAATATGACTGTGACAGATGTTACTTGGATAGATTCAGGTACCATTGTAATTTTTTTTGACAAGAGCAATGGAAGCTTCTGTGCTGGTAAAGTACTTGGGTTAATGCCAAATGCTTCACCTGGATTTATTATGTGCTTTAAAATTTGATGGTTTAATCAAGCCATTATTTTGGAGTCAATCACATTGGCACGGGTTTTGAATCACAAAGCAAAATAATTTCCCTGGCTCTTTAAAAGAGCAATTGTTGCAACATGCACTGCAAATGTGTATCCATGTGATTATAGTAAATTTCTACCAATAGTTCACAAACAATGGGCATTACTCAGCTGAGCTTTGTGGTACAGGAAAAAAGAGAACACATTTGTTGGAAAACTGTGAAGAAAGCAATAAAAGCAGATTTTTCATTCAGCTTTGTCAGTGAGTATTACTTTGTTGCATCATTGGTTAAAATACAACTCTCAATTCTATTCGGTTGCTAGTGCATCCGAGTTTTTCTATCATGTTTTAGATATAGAAGATAAAACTTTACCTATTTAGATATGTGGTGTATGCGTACACCAGGGTTGACTTCTGTGGTGAAGCAATGCAAAAAGACATTTCTTCATCACGGAAGTCAAATATGATGCACACATCGAGTGAGAGAATTTACAATACAGAGATGCATTTGATGGAAGCACACATCTGTTTTCTCCTCAGGCATTCTGATACTGAATTAAAATAAATTCTCTTGGTAATAAATTCTTAATTTGTCCCATTAATGAGCTCTGAAGCTCTCACAGCTCAAAACAAAAGCAATGCATCATGGATGTTTTCACAATGAAGAGCTGCTATAATTTCAAACCAAATTTATAAAATAAAATCAAGTATATGGCAATACAATGTGCATAAAATAATTAATAATAAAAAATATACATAACTCTTCAGAATATTCGATCAAACAATAATTTCCAGAATCTTCAGAATCTCTTGTGTTCATGATTCTAAATAAATTTAAAAATATTGGTTTTTTTATTAACATGTTTCATCATCATCATCATCAGGTGCCATGCCCAGATTGAGCTTTGACTGCCGTGGCCCACACACTCCTGTTTCGGGTCAAGTGGATCAATTCATTGGTATTCATTTCCAGTTCTCTGGCTGTTGGCTCCCTCATCATTTGTCTTTGCCTTCCTCTTGCTTTCTTCCCTTCAATCTTTCGCATAATTACCGTGCACTCTAACTCTTCTTTCCTCATCACATGTCCAATGAAGTTACGTTGCCTTTTCATGAT
Organism: Mobula hypostoma; assembly: GCF_963921235.1. Classification (NCBI taxonomy): domain Eukaryota; kingdom Metazoa; phylum Chordata; class Chondrichthyes; order Myliobatiformes; family Myliobatidae; genus Mobula; species Mobula hypostoma. The sequence goes on from NC_086097.1 coordinate 71,652,392, forward strand.
CTCATACATTATTTCTCTTTTTGTGCTTGCTCTGTTCATGATATCCTCATTAGATATTTGTTTTGTCCATGATTTTCTTTGCATCCTCCTCAAAAACCACATCTCTGCTGCTACAATTTATTTCCTCATGTTACTAGATACTGTCCAACATTCTGAGCCATATAACATAACTGGATAAACGTAACATTTCAGTACTCTGAGGTGGGTTGTCATGCCTAGTTTAGTAATGGTCAGTATACTCTTCATTCTCGTAAAGGCGTCTTTTGCCATCCCTATTCTTCTTTTGATGTCCAAGTCGCACCTGCCATCTGATGTCACCCAGCTTACTAAGTAGCAAAAGTTCTGTACTTGTTTCATTTCTTCCCCATTTATTTTCAGCCTGCAGATAGGCTTCTTCTTCTTTTTGGATATCACCATACATTCCAGCTCTTTGCAATTGATAGATAGACCTATTTTTGCACTTTCTTCAACAATTATATCAATTAAGTTTTGTAGTTCTTCCTCTATACCTGCAATTAACGCAATGTCATCCGCATATCTGAAATTATTGATGTTTAACATGTTTACTGCTTTAAAAACTTTTGATCCGGGAGTCTAGGTAAATATTAATAAATATGGTAATGGCTTGGCTTTTCCAGAGAAATGCTGAAACTGCTGACACTTTACTCAGCTCTCCCCAGTATTGACGCTATGTCCTGCTCCAGCTGCTCCGGGCTTCAAGTCTGTCAGCTTCGTGATGATTTGCCCAGCTCTGTGATGAAGTGAGACTGAGGCTATGGGCCTGCTCTGACTGCTCCGGGTTTCGGGTCAATGGGCTCGATTTCACTGTGAATGCTGTTGTTTGCTCTTATTGTTGCATGGTTTGTTTTTCTTTCTCTCTCTCTGTGCATTGGTGTTGGTATTTTTTACAATTGGGTTCTTTCAGGTTTCTTGTTTTGTGGCTGCTCGTAAGCAGACAAATCTCAAGGTTGTATAATTTATACATACTTTGATAATAAATGTACTTTGAACTTTGAAATATGTTTGAGGTAGCTTGGGACTTCTGCACATGGATGCATTTTCATGAAGTCCCAATTTCTGAAAGCTGATTTTCTGTGTTTTGTTATTGACACTATGTCATGAAGTACAATTAGGAAGCACCATTCTCCAACTCATCCTCAGCATTTTCATTCATTCCCCGATCAAGTTGCAGAAAGAGGAATACCTGCAAGGGACTAAAATATGTATTCGGTATACTATATTATTTTTGGTTTAATTCCAAATTAAGATTTTTAAACATGCAATGAGTGTTAATTGTTTTACTCATTTCTGTTGGGAATGTACAGAAGCATTCAAAATTTTTGACAGCAGGCTATGGATTAGCCACCTATCAAAATATCCAAATACTTTTTTTTTGTGGTCGGGTTTATTTGGGACTGGAACAACTTTGGGAAGGAGGTTGCCTGTGAAAAATCAGCAAGACCATAAGAACAGAAGACATAGAGCAGGATCAGACCTTTCTGCTTATCTAGTGTGCTGCACCATTCAATCACAGCTGATTTATTTTCTCTCCCAACCCCATTCTCCTGCCTTGTTCCCATAATCTTTAACACTCTTATTAATCAAGAACCTATCAAACTCCACTTTAAATATACTCAATAACTTGGCCTCCACAGCCACCTGTGACAAGGAAGTCCACAGATTCACCATACTCTGACTAAAGAAACTGTTCTAAAGGGATGTCTTGTATTTTGAGGCTGTGCCCTCCATTCCAAGATCCTTCCACTACTGGAAACATCCTTTCTATATGGGACTTTCAATATTTGATATGTTTCCATCAGATCCCCCATCATTCTTCTAAGATCCAGCAAGTACAGGCCCAGAGCCATCAAATCTTCTTCATACATTAACCTTTTCATTCCTGGAATTATTCTCGTAAATGTCTTCTGGACCCTCTTCAATACCAGCACATCCTTTCTTAGATATAGGACCCAGAACTGCTCACAATACTCCAAATGTGGTCTGACCAAACCCTTATAAAGCCTCAGAATTACATCTTTGCTTTTAAATTGCAGTCCTCTTGAAATGAATGCCAAAGATTTTTGGGTGGATGCAGTCTTGTGGAGTCAGTTTGCTTTGGCTGGAAAAATTTAGGTAACTAAATCAGTTTAATGTTGACTTATATAAGAGAATAGATATTCAAGTTTGAGAATGGCATTAACCAACAGCATGTGGTAACCTTTTTATGTGATAATGATACCAACATGATAAGGTCTGCTTGAGGGTAACAAGCTTAAAACAAAATCCACATATCCAAGGTTGCCTGTTTGGTTTATGGTCTCGAAGATAACTGTGCAGCCAATTTTAGGGCAACTTAAATATTTAACTACACAACATGGTGAGAGTCACTTATGTACTATTTTTTACTTGAAGGATGCTGTCCTTCTATCACCTGCCCATATTATAGTTTGCCTGAAGCTTGTACTAGTTGTGTGTTGCTTGTGAATGTGGTTTGTGACTGCAGCGTGTACAGTACTTTCTGTAATCAGTCCCTTCACGATGCAGGGAAGACAAGGGAGAAGCTCAACATTGCTTTCTCCCCTGCAACATATATATATATATATATAGCTGTGTTTCAAAGATGCCAAACAGGAACGGAAGAGTTTCTAAATGTCAAAAGCAATGTTTCCACAATTCCGCACTGCTTCAGGTTTGTTCAATTTGTCTGCTACATGTAGCCGGTAATAAAACTCAGATCCATTCAATAAAAGCAAGGCTAGTATCTGCTTAACTTCCAGCTTTTTTCCTGAGTTGTGATCAACATCCACAAGCGAATGTTTGATGTGGAGTATCACGGCTTTGCTGTTACAAACATTGCTGTCTACTCCTTGGGAGAATCCTCACCAGTGCAAATTGAAATCTATTCAAGACATATCACGTGATTGAAATCAGCAGAACTTTTAAAACAGTGGTACAGAGAATTAACTACTCTGAGTTAATTGCATTTTAATGAGATAGCAAAAAATCTTATTGAATTGCCCAAAATAGATAGCATGCATAATGTGGTATAAATAGCATCTTTGTAATTAATGTCTGTGGGAATGGCAAATAGTTAAAACCCATTTGCACAATGGATGTGATTGCCCGAGGTAAGCACGGATCATTTACGTTGCAAGAATTGTTCTGCTGCTGGCAGCAAGTTAGTCAGTTATCAGGTTTATAAAAAGACATCAGCCGAGGTTTCTAGCCCTCTAGCAGTTGAAGCAACTAGTTACAAATTAATAAAAATATATTTGCATTTGACAAAATCAGGCAACATTTCTTTTGCATCACAGTTTTAGTCTCAGTTATTGAGTTCAGAATACTTGCCATGTGTAAATTCTTGGCAAATTTAGTCACATTTCTTTCACAGAACAAGGTTTCAATGCCAGCAGCTGAGTTCAAACTGCCTGTAAATTGTAATAGATTGGCAAAGGCACTTACGTATCTTTCCCATCACAGTTTCCATCCAAAGCAATTTGGTTCAATATGCTTGCAAATTGTAATAACTTGCCAAAGCTAGACAGAGTTATTTCGCAAACATTAAGTTTTCAATAACAGTAATAGTTCAAACTGGATTCACAACAGTAACTTACAGAAGTCTAGAAATGTAACACATCTGAATGAGATTTCATCCAAAATGAAACATAAGTCAATAGTTGTCAGTGTTTGACTGCATCTGCATTGCTTATAAAATCATTTTAACACATCTTTTGAGAATTTTTCTTCATGCTCTGTGGTGTTATCTGTCGTGTCAAGAGTTTGCTGCCATAGCAGCACCTTCCACTTCAAATGGAGCTGACGAAAGAAACTTTCCACATCTGCATTTCCATGTAACGTGAAAACGCCAGAGGACAATGTTTTCTAATCCCATGCAATATCCATTGACAACAGTCCAGTATTTTCCAATATCCACTTCAAGGTTTGTTAGTATCATTTTAGTCTTATGAACCGTACCGCCTTATATCTTACTCATTCTTGGAGCCAATAAACCAAACAGGATTGAAATAAATGGCGGAGTTCCGGGATTTAGGAACATATTGTGGCAAATATCTACAGCATGTCAATTGCTGTTTTTCATGAAGATTCAATCTAAATTCACTAAACTATTTCTTCAATGCTTTGATTTCAGAACATGACAGCATTTCATAATATTATTTTGTTACTTGTTTTTCTAACAGTATAATCATGAGAGATTGAATATGTATAAACTTGACAATGAAAATGTGATCTGTATTGCAAATCTGGAAGTCCATTTTTTTCCCAACTGACTTGGATGGCACAATTATAGCAGCTCCTATGGAAAGAAGAAAACCTCATGGTTTCATTGACAAATGAATTTTACAGTTAGAGGGTTTCTCACCTTATCAGCAGAAGTTGTGACAAATACAATCGTTAGACATACTTGGATCACTGTCATTAGGAAGGATTTCCACAGAATTAATATCCATTTAGTAGTTTGCCTAACTGCGACTAGGTAAGCCATAATTGATGAAAACAGTTTGCTGAAACATCATAATTATGTCATTTTCCATGGGATTGGGGAGAATAGAAATTTAATGATAAAATTTGACATATCACCTTGTAATATTAATTTCATTTACTTTGGTGACATTAGTACATAATCGAATTAACATTATCTGCCCATTATCAGCCTATAAATACATATCATCATCATCATCATCAGGTGCCATGCCCAGTTTGAGCTTTGACTGCCATGGCCCACACACTCCTGTTTCAGGTCAAGTGGATCAATTCATTGGTATTCATTTCCAATTCTCTGGCTGCTGTCTCCATCATCATTTGCCTTTGTCTTCCTCTTGCTTTCTTCCCTTCAATATTTCCCATAATCACCGTACATTCTAACTCCTCTTTCCCAATCACATGTCCAAAGAAGTTACGTTGCCTTTTCATGATCTCATACATTATTTCTCTTTTTGTGTTTGCTCTGTTCATGATATCCTCGTTAGATATTCGTTTCGTCCATGATATTCTTTGCATCCTCCTCAAAAACCACATCTCTGCTGTTACAATTCGTTTCCTCATGTTACTAGATATTGTCCAACATTCTGAGCCATATAACATAATTGGATAAACAACACATTTCAGTACTCTGAGGCAGGTTGTCATGCCTAGTTCAGTATTGGTCAGTATACTCTTCATTCTCGTAAAGGTGTCTTTTGCCATCCCTATTCTTCTTTTGATGTCCATGTTGCCCCTGCCATCTGATGTCTCCCATCTTCCTAAGTAGCAAAAGCTCTTTACTTGTTTTATGTCTTCCCCATTTATTCTCAGTCTGCAGATAGGATTCTCCCTCTTTTTGGATATCACCATACATTCTGTCTTTTTGCAAGAATGTATGGTGATATCCAAACATTTTTGCAAATGATTGAATTTTTGCACTTTCTTCAACAATTATATCAATTAAGTTTTGTAGTTCTTCCTCTGTACTTGCAATTAACACAGTGTCATCTGCATATCTGAAATTATTGATGTTTTCACCACCAACTTTGGTTCCCAAGATGTCTCTTATTTTTTGTAACATTGTTTCACTGTACACATTAAATAAATCAGGGGAGAAAACACACCCTTGACTAATGCCTGCCTTGATTTTCGTAAACTGATTCACTTCTCCATCTATTCTTACAGAGGCAGTTTGTTCCCAGTACAGATTTCTGATTAGGCGGAGGTCTTTCGAATCTAGATCTAGAGTTTCCTGTAATATTTCAAATAACTTATTGTGCTTCACTATATCAAATGCATTTGTGTAGTCGATAAAACAAACAAACAAATCTTTTTGCACTTGAATAGCTCATTCTGATAGTATCCTTAACAACAATATTGTGTTTCTTGTACCTTAGTCTTTCACAAAACCACATTGTTCTTTACCTATTTCAGCTTGTATCTTACTTTTAGCTCTGGTCATCAAAATTCTTAGAAGTATCTTGGTGATATGACTCATTAAACTTATGGTGCTATGTAATTCACATTCTGTTGCTCCAGCTTTCTTAGGAAGAGTGATAAATACTGATTTTTTCATCTCTTCTGGTATTATTCCAGTCTCACAAATGTCGTTGATTAAATCAGTAAGTTTTTCAATCCATAATCTTCAAGGGCAATAATTTGTTCTATTACTAATTCATCAGGACCTGCTGCCTTTCCTTTCTTCATCTTATTTATTGCATTATGAACTTCAGATTTTAAAATACTTGGACCTTCAACATTTTTCTTAATTTCTGGTTTTTCACCTCGATCATCTTCAAACAATTCCTGAATATACTCAGTCCATCTGTTTACAATTTCATCTTTTTTCATGATAATGGTACCGTCCTTTGCTTTCAAACATCCACCTGAAGAACAGAGGAGCTTTTTACCAGTGATATTCTTGATTTGTTGATGTAACCTATTTGGATCAGTAATAGGGATTCTTTCTATTTGCTCACATTCCTGGTTTAACCATTCTTCTTTGGCTTTTTGACATAAGCTTTTAACTTTTTTATCTAAGGACTTATATTCTATTGTATTTTCTTTCTTTCATCTCCTTTCTTCCATTAGATTTTTGATCTCATCTGTCATCCACTTATTCTTTGTGCTTTTTTCTTTTTTAGGAATCACCGACTTTGCTGATTCTACCAAGGCATCCTTTAGAGAGTTAAATTTCATTTCTACATGATTGCTATCATCTTCAAAAGATTCTATTTCTAGACTTCGAAATCTATTCCTTACTTCAATTGTAAATTTAAGTCTAAAGTTTTCTTCTTTAATAAATTGCAAGTAGTCAAGAGATTGTTCAGGTTTTTGCTTCTTTAGTTTTTAAGTTTTATTTTTACATGACATACTACTGGGTTATGGTCACTATTACAGTCTGCACTTGGATATGTTTTGCATTGAGTCACTGAGTTTCTAAATCTTTGGTTTATGTTAATAAAGTCAATTTGATTTCTAGTGTTATCACCTGGACTTTTCCAGGTCTACAATCGTCTTGGATAGTTTTTAAAGTAGGTATTCAAAATGACCTGATTATTCATTTTGCACCATTCTACCCATTTCTTGCCTCTTTCATTTCTTTCCCCTAGTCCAAATTTTCCTAGGGTATTTCCATCAGCATCTTGTCCTACTTTAGCATTTAGATCTCCCATGACAATAGCAATATCTTGAGATTTGCATCCATTCTTTGCTTGTTCAAGCTCTTCATAGAATTTATGTATATCTTCATTTGTTCCATCTGTTGTTGATGCATATACCTGTATAATTGCTAAATCAAATGGTTGTCCTCTGAATCTAAGATTAGTTTATTCTTTCTGATATTGCCCAATATCCTAAAACACTTTTTGCCATGTTTTCATCCATATGAATTCCTACTCCATTAGTATGGCATGTTCCACAAGAATAAACTAGTGTTTTATTTTTTAATCTGATATGTTCCAGCACCTATCCAAAGAACTTCGCTAATTCCCATGATGTTAATCTTTAGTCTTTCCATTTAATTTATCACATTGTCCAATCTTCCTGATTGATATAGGGTTCTTACATTACGAGTGGCAATAATTTTCTTTTATGTTACTTTAATTTTATGAGCAGTAGTCTGATGACAGTCAGGGATCCCCTGCTGGCCAGAATCAACCCTACAGAGTGAAACATCTTCAGAATTGTCTTGAAGATCCTCTTGACGCTGTTGTTGTGTGATACATTTTGTGAGTTTGACCATGGTTTTCTTAGCAAATTGCAACGGTGGTTTGCTATTGCCTACCATTGGGCGAGCTTAAAGAAATTGCCATTTCACTTCCCAAATGTTCATCCGCCTATACTATAGCCGTTGACATTTGAGGTCGTAGCTGATCCACCTTCTCTGTCATAAAGAAATAGATATAGCAGCTCCATTTTTTCTTAGCTGTATAGAGGCAAGCTTCCTTTGAATTCTTGCTATTATCTGGGGTGATCAGCAGCAAGTAATACTTATACTTCTGGTGTCATACAATAAACATCTACAAGTGAATAAATTAATTTTCTATTGACATTGAAGTCCTTTTCCATCATTGACATCCACTGAGTCAATATTGACCATATCCTTAACTAGATCTGCTGTATCAATCCTAGTATAGGTCAATGTCTGGATTTCAGAGTTATTCTAAAAGTCTTCCCACCATCTGCAAAGCACAGTCAGGAGTCTGAGGACATATACTCCATTTAACATGGATAAGTTCAGCTCAAACAATAATACACAGGAACGTAATCATTTCTGGTGATTATAATTTCTAGCATGATGAATGTTGCTCTGACAAACAGCCAATTTAAGGCAGATGCCAGTGTCAAAGACCTGGCAGCTATTTGTATGGCTGGGTGTAAATGGTTAGATATCACTGGCAATGCAGAACAATGAGTAATTAGAAACTAGCTATCACGCTGTTAGAAAATGTAACCAGTTAAAAATGGGCCAAGGAAAGAATATCTTCCTTTAAAACATAAGAAAGGGGTACTTTATTAGGAACAGACAATTAAAATTCACAAACTAATGATAATCTCGAGGAAAAGTGCTCAGAAATACTGAGACTACACTCCTAATTTGCTGACAACACAACTATTTTTGGCAGAATTTCAGATGGTGACGAGAGGGTGTACAGGAACGAGATGTATTAGCTGGTTCAGTGATGTCACAACATCGACCTCGTACTCAATGGTCAGTAAGAGCAAAGAATTGATTATGGGCTTGATAAAGGGTAAGACAAGGGAAAACACACCTGTCCTCATAGAGGGATCAGATGTGGAAAGAGTGAGTAGTTTCAAGTTCCTGGGTTTCTATATCTCTGAGGATCGATCCTGAGCCCGACTTATCGATGCAGTTACAAAGAAGACACGACAGTCGTTATATTTCATTAGGAGCTTGAGGAGATTTGGTATGTCACCAAAAACACTCAAATTTCTACAGATGTACCATGGAAAGCATTCTAACTGGCTGCATCACCGTCTCATATGGCGGCAGGGTTTGCGGGGTGGGGGGTGGGGTTGTTGTCTACTGCACAGGATCAAAATAAGCTGCAGAGACTTGTAAGCTTAGTCATCTCCATCATGGGCACTAGCCACCGTAGAATCCAGGATGCCTTCAAGGAATGATGCCACAGAAGGGGTTTATCCATCATTAAGGACCCTCATTACCCAGGACATGCCCTGTTCAGGAAGGAGGTACAGGAGCTTGAAGGCACACACTCAACAATTCAGGAACAGCTTCTTTCCCTTTGCCATCCAATTTTTGAATGGACATTGAACCCATGACCACTACCTCACCACTTTTTTGTTTTTATTTTTGCACTACTTATTTAATGTAAATATTTAATATACATATATACTGTATTTACTGTAATTCCCATTTTTTACTCTATTATTATGTGTTGCTTTGTACTGCTGCTGCAAAGACAACAAACTCCGTGACATATGCCAGTGATATTAAACCTGACTCTGATTCTGATATTATCAGAAACTGAGAATGCCAGGAATGGAGGGGTACCTTAATGAAGTGGAATACAATGAACTAAGATAATTGGGTTACACAATAAATTCTGGTCTTGCCAGTAGTGCCCACACCTCTTAGCAAACAAAGCAGTATGGTGTCCCTCGTGCAACTTTCTATTGTGTGCTTCCATGAAGACAATTTCCAAAATGGATGCAGAGTTTTCATATTTAGGGCATGTATGTATTTGGATGAACACATCTTTTTATCTGTAATGTTTCTCGAAAAGGAATGCAAAATCTTGTCAAATACTTCATCGCAGACTGAGTGAGAAGAGCAAGTGTTGTTCAGAAACCGTTCATCTCATCCTGAAGCTGACAGAATGCTCATGAAGGACAGAAGCAAATACAAATTCTAATTTCGGCCTCTAAACTGGTGCAGATTTGAGGCCTGATTCCCTCCCCCTGCGGAAGGCATTTTCCTGTCAGCATACCACAAGGGTAGCTTCACCCTAGCAATTTGACAGTATCCTTATTTCAGCTTTTGACCTTTTGCTCTGCTATGCACCTGTATTCCCTAACTCAACTGGCTCGATGACTTGAACTTGGTCTTAAAGCCCCACCCTAAAGATAACTTCACTAAAACCATTCACCGCTCCAAAGATTGGCTTCGTCCATAATCTGTCCTTGAACAATGAAAGGGTAAGAGTAAAAGAGCTGTGTGGTTGGTCGATGGAAGATTTTCTGAGGGGTTGCCTTACAGTTTTCTTGGGACAAGAACTCTAATTATTATTGATTGAGTATGCCATGTTGGATCCGATAGGTTCCTTTGTGCTTTTTTATATAGTTGTTGGTCATTACTGGACAGAAATGGAATAAATAATATTCTATCCTTTAACTCTCAGTTCCAGATTTGAATCCAGGTCCAGAGCTGAAAACAAAAAAATCAGCTTTCAGATTGTCATCATTTGGAAAGCTGGTAGTTACGAATAGAAATAAATGTAAAATGCCCTCATCCAAATCCTGACCAAAAGGAATCGTGTCTCTTGTGATCTAATTACCATGTCCTCTCCAGTGAACTCTGCAGGATAGTTTTTTTTTGTTGTTTTTTTTGGGTTTCTTTGTTTTGTAGCTGTTTGTAAGAGGACGAATCTCAAGGTTGTATAATGTATACAGACTTCGATAATAAATGTACTTCTGAACTTTGAACTTTGATTAGTGAGATCCAGCCACAGGATCTTGCTCGTTCTTTTATTAGCTTACAAGGAATGGGACAAAACAGTCAACAAGGAACCAATGAAGACGAGGAAACTTATTTTACAAGGATAGATGCATCTAAACCTGAACCAAGGTGTTGGGGTGCTGTTGAAGCCAGCAGAAATTGTTAAGAATGACATGCTGGATGCAGAGGCTGGAATGGTGAAAGGTGAACCAGGGTGCCTGGGATACGTGAGGGGTAGTATGAGAATCGAAGTTCATTAAATTGAGGAAATGTGAGTGCAGGAGCGTTTGACCACAGCAGAGAGGAAGGCATGTTTGCTGAAAGAGGAGGACATTTGTTTGTCCTCGTTCATTTGTAAATTTTAAATATAGCGAGTACGGCTGGCAAGACAACCCAACTGGAAAATAAGGACTTGTAGTCTCCAGATATTTGTGGCCAGCCTGCAGTTGGAGTTGCCAACAGGCATACTACACTCTGAATGTCAATTACTGAAAAAATGACACTATCTGAAGAACCGATAATTCCCCAATGTACAAATCAACATTCATTCCTCAAATCAGCCTGTCAAAAAATGGTCAACAGACAATCTAACTTCCTGTTGTTTGTAGATTCTTGGGCATAATAAGTGACTAGTATAGATGTCAACATGGCAGCAACGGTTGCACTTCAACGTTATTAGTTATATAAGATTTGCAGAAGAACATTCTGAGAAAGAACATAAATTTAGAGAAGCAAAGAATCAAGAACCACATAATCATCTCCAACAGTAGGAGGAAGAAGGAGTGATCTAAATGTGTGAGTTTCTTGCTCTTTTTGGATGGTCCCACAAACTCACATTTCTCTTTTCATGTATCTATTCAATTTCTTGTGGAGGTAGCTGCGGCCATCACCATCTCAGGTAGTGCATTACAGATAAAATCCTGAAAGATTTTCTCATCATTTATCTGATTCTTTGCTACTTTCCTAGATCTATATACCTTAGTTAGCAACCTTGCTGTTGGCGCGTGGCCAAGTGGTTAAGGTGTTGGTCTAGTGATTTGAAGGGCGCTAGTTCAAGCCTCAGCTGAGGCAGTGTGTTGTGTCCTTGAGCAAGGCCCTTAACCACACATTGTTCTGCAACGACACCGGTGCCAAGCTGTATCAGCCCTTGTGCCCTTCCCTTGGACAACATCGGTGGCATGGAGAGGGGAGACTTGCAGCATGGGCAACTGCCAGTCTTCTATACAACCTTGCCCAGGCCTGCGCCCTGGAAACCTTCCAAGGCGCAAATCCATGTTCTCACGAGACTAACGGATGCCTATATATATAAGTAACCTTGCTATTATGCAACAGCCTTTCACAGTACTGAATACATTTAGACTATAAGACTAGAAGACTCAGGAGTAGATTGACCCATTTGACCCATCCAGTTTGCTGGAACCATTTGGATTGAAAGGAGGACAATTCTGTCTTTTCCAGTTTCTTCACATAACTTGCCTTTACTCGAGTCTTACTATTATTACTAGTATTCTAGAAGATTTCCTCCCCATCCACTCCAAGGTGTTGATGGCCTTCCAGAAATGTGGTGACCAGAATTCATTACAATGTAACAGTAAATCTTTCCGACTGCCTTCTGTGTCTCTTATTAGACTCAAAACCGAGATGCACTGAACATATGAGTCTCTTCTTTCTTCCTTGCTGTAAAAATTCAAGTCACCCTGAGCTCAGAAATGAGTTTGGCATTTTTAAAATGAGTTAGCAGATGGTACATTATTCCTATCTGTATTTTGATGTCAAGCTCTTTATTTCCAGTCCAATATTTTTCCAAAGAAATACTACATTTACGATTTGCACAAGACCTCAGGATTGTACGTACATGTATTCATTCTGTAATGTCTTAAAGCCATGTCTAATCCATCTCCATAATTGTTCAGCAAACTGGTAGTGGTACTAATGTACTGTAATAAAACTTCTGTAAACCATTCCTATGCTAGATTGTCAACAACAGTAAAAACACCAACATTTTTTTCCAGCTAATGTTTTCCACTAATTTACTTCTCTCTTCTTCTCTCAAGGGTATTGGCTCCTCATTGGGAGAAAATTTCATGAGCATGAATTTGGACATAACTCATTTCTCATTTTTATGCCATTATATTCCAATGTATTCCGGATAACATTTTGAAAAAATATATATCGCCACAACTCTCTTCTGGTTTTGTAGGTAATCTTTAAAAATGTATTTCCTCTTGCTAGCAAGGTTAACTGGGGTTTCATTGATCTGGAAAATGTTTAATCCCTCCCCCATCCGATTTATACCACAATTAGTATTTGAGAATAGGCTGTGTATCAATGGGAGGAGAAATCACAGAAACTAGGCTTTGGGTTTCAATGAAATGTATACTGATTGAAATGTTTGTCATTACTTACCAACTGGGAATAATAATTTAATCTCCTGATCTAGTTTATGCAATGCAACTCTCAACATTTGCACAAGAAGCTTTATTTCTATTAATTAGCTTCTAGATCAGCACAGAAGATTCGTGGTCCCCATAATAGTTATTAGGGCAAGACCCTTTGACTCCAGTTGTATGATTACTTGTGTTTTGATTTTTTATTACATTCACATGCACTTCATACAAATTTTTATTGACATTGCTTACTGATACACTATTGCAATTGGACTCGGTCCATCCTGTGTTTTCTTAATTAGGTCTTTTATGCTATGGACTTGATTTTTTCCTTTAAATTGATAACTATTCCCACATTTCGACCCAGCCCCTGTCTTTATTGATTTAAGGGTGACAACAACCCTGGTTATCTTATTTGACAGGCTGCTGCTCTGGTTTGGGTAAGTGTATCCTATCCCAGTTCAGCCTTTCACTGTTGTTGCTGATAACATGGCATGAATTGAAACCAATTTTCCCTGCATTACTTTTTGAGTCATGCATTTAGATCTCTTATCAATGTATGTGTGGCTCAGGTAAAACAAAAACAGAGGTTATTACCTTCCAGGTTCCACATTTCAATTTGGTCTCTGGCTCTTGAAAGTGTCACAGCAAAGCTCCTTTTTAATTTGACTTGTGTGGCTGGTTCCTAGGTGCACCACCATCTGTCTTCCATTGTCTTGCATTGACCCTGGAATTATGCACCAAATCTGCTCATTCTAGTAGCAAAGATCAATATCCATCACCTATTTACAGAGTCTCCTTCCATCTCTTGACTGGAATGGTCTCCTGAACCATGTCACCAACCTTATTACATCATTTACAGCAGAGGCCGTGCACAATTCTGATTTGATGGAGACAGACGTGAGCAGCATGGAGGAACATCTGGAGAAACTTCTGAAATGCCCGCTTTGCTGCCACTGCTACTGTGCGATCGAGAATCGCTGGAGGGGAAGGCCTCAAATCCTTGGCTTTCCCTATTGCCTGTTGCCGGGGCCGGGGTCGAAGTGCTTGGCAGAGATGGTGCTCGGTGCTCGTTGTTGGAGGGCTGATTGGAGGCTCGAAGTTTTCGGATGGACTCGAAGTCGGACTGTGGTGGATGCTGCATCGGCAAGTTTGCGGCGCTGGAGGTTCATGGCAGGGAGAGTTTCTCCCTTCTACCGTCTGTGTGAGATGATGGGACTTTCGAGAGACTTAGACTTTTTACTGTGCTCATGGTCTGTTCTATCAAATTACAGTATTGCTTGCACTGTTGTAACTACATGTTATAAGTATGTGGATTTTGTCAGTTTTTGTAGTCTTGGTTTGTCTTGTGTTTCTGTGATCTCATTCTGGAGGAACAAATTGTATCATTTCTTAATGCATGCTTTACTAAATGACAATAAAAGAGGACTGTGTGTCATCATAATCTAATTATTTGAATCTGTTGGATCTGGATGCCATTACTATCCAAAAGTTCTTCAGAAGTCAAGAATGAGGCATAAAACTTATTGCTTATCACTATTTTATTAAGTGTTACAAAAGCAAAGGAGAACCAGTAGAAGAGAATCAAAATAACAGAGAAAAGGCCAGACTAAAAAGTAGATGTGGTCGTCTCATACTTAAACGATATATAACAGCAAATATCAGTGATAACAATTAGCCTATAAAATAGCCAAATTCAAGTCATGTGACACCTGCTATTGAAAACTAAGAAGTTTCTAGAAAAATATAAAGGTATCTCTACTATAATTACAGGAAAATTCACTGAACAATTACAGATATATAGATGATTATATATAACTGTGAGCAAGCAGAGGAAAGTTGAACTGCAAGAAAAATAACACATCCAGTCAGGCCAAAAGTGGCTTGTTTTTTTGAGAACAGTCCAAGTTTAAGGTTCTGTTCCCGACTGCTTTGCAGACACATAATAGAAGCATGGAGGTGCAGTGCAGTAGGTGGCGCTGTTGCTTCACAGCTCCAATAACATGGTTTGATGCTCATCTCCCCTGCTGACTGCATAGAGTTAGCAAATTCTCCTTTTGACTACTCAGGCTTCACTCGAGGGTTCTGGTTTCCTTGTATCTGCTGATGACGTGCTGGTAGGTTAATGGTTAATGAAAGACAATTGGTCCTATTGTATGTCAGTGGTGAGGGCTTCAGGGGAAATTCATTGGCATGTCATGGAGTCAAAGAGTATGAAACTAGGTCCTTGGGCCCAACTCATTCATGTTGACTGTGTTTTCCAGTGAGCTACTCTCGTGCGTGTGTTTGGCTCATAGTTCTTTAAACCTCACCTCTCCATGACTGAGATGGCTTTTAAATGTTACCAGTGTGCCAGCCTCAACCACTATTTCTGACAGCTCAATCCAAATATGCAGTGCCCTTTGCTGCCACTGATGTCCCTTTTAAATCTCTTGCCTCTAATCTTCAACCTATTGCCATCCTGCTCTCCCTATCCTGCTCGGAAAAAGTCTATGTGCTTTCACCCTGTCTATGCCGCATATGGTTTTACATACCTCACCTCTCAGTCTCCTATGTTCCAGGGAATAAAGTCCCAGTCTATGCAACCTCTCCTTGGAACTCAGGCCCCCAAAGTCCAGGAAACATCCTGTTGTATCTTTTCTGCACTCTTTCTTGTTTAATAGTGTCATAGAAAAGTACAGCACAGAAACAGGCTCTAGGGCCCATCTAGACCATGCTGAAACATTTAAACTGCCTCCTCCCATCGACCTGGGACCATAGTCCTCCATGCCCCTACCATCCATATACCTATCCAAAGTTCTCTTAAATGTTGAAATCAGGCTCACATGCACCACTTGTGCTGGCAGCTAGTTCCACACTCACATGACCCTCTGAGTGAAGAAGTTTCCCCTCATGTTCCCCTTAAATCTCTCATCTTTCACCGTTAACCCATGACCTTTAGTTGTAGTCTCTCCCAACTTCAGTGGAAAAAGTCTGCTTGCATTTACCCTATCTATACCCCTCATAATTTTGTTTACTTCTGTCAAATCTCCTCTTAATCTTCTACATTCCAAGGAATAGAGGCCAAATCTATTTAACCTTTCTTTGTAACTCAGGTCCTCCAGACCCAGCAACATCCTTGAAAATTTTCCCTGTACTTTTTCAAACTTATTTACATCTTTCCTGTAGGTAGGTGACCAGAACTGCAGACAATACTCCAAATTAAACCTCACCAATGTCTTATACAACTTTAATATATCATCCCATCTCCTGAATTCAATTCTTTGATTTACGAAGGCCAACGTGCCAAAAGCTTTCTTTATGATCCTATTTACCTGTGACCCTACTTTCAATTAATTATGGACCTGTATTCCCACATCCCTTTGTTCTACTGTACTGCTCAGTGCCTTAGCGTTCACTGTGTAATTCCTATCCTAGTTGGTCAGACCACCACGTACTTAGCTGCATTCAATTCCCTCTGCCGTTCTTCAGCCCAGTTTTCCAGCTGGTCCAGATCCCTCTGCAAGCCAAGATAGCCTTCCTCGCTATCCACTACACCCCCAATCTTGGTGTCATCTGCAAATTTGCTGATTATCATTCAGATTGCTGATATAGATGACAAACGACAACGGACCCAACATCGATCCCTGCTGCTCTCCACTAGCCACAAGCTTCAAGTCAAAAAGGCAAATTACTCCTACAACTGCCTAGTTTCTCCCACAATGCCAACATTCACTGCCTCGCCTTCATCCACTTCCTTGGAAAGCACTATAAGATTGGTTAGACATGACTTACCGCACAAAGCCATGCTGGCTATCCTTAATCACTCCATGTCTATCCAAATACCTATATAGCCAGTCCCTTAGAATGCCTTCCAATAACTTTCCCACTATTGACATCAGGCTCACTGGCCTACAATTTCCTGGTTTGTTTTTAGAGCCTTTCTTAAACAGCGAAACAACATCCAATCCTCCAGTACCTCACCTGTCACCAAGGATGATTTAAGTATCTCTGCTGGGACCCTGGCAATTTTTGCACTTGCCTCCCGCAGGGTCCGAGGGAACATATTGTCATGCCCTGGGGATTTATCCACCCTAATTTGTCTCAAGTACCTTCTCCTCATAATCTGTAAAGAGTCCATGAAGTTGATGCCACTTTTCCTCAATTCTATAGATGCTGTGTCCGTCTCCTGAGTAAATACAGATGCAAAAAAAGTCCATTTAAGATCTCACCCATCTCTTTTGACTCCACACATGGGTTACCACTCTGATTTTCCAGTGGACTGATTTTATCCCTTACAATTCTTTGGCTCTTAACATATCCACAGAATCCCTTCAGATTCTCTTTCACCTCGTTTGCTAGGGCAATCTCATACCTCCTTACAATAAGATTTTTCCAATAACAGGGTGAACAAAACGGCAGGCAATGCTTCAAGAGTTGTGTAAGCAGCAACTTATGTAAATGAAGCATAACTTTACAATTCTTATACTCCATATCCTGACTGATGAAGGTCATCATGCTAAATGCCTTCTTAATTAAATGCAGGCAAATAACTGACAGAATGGAATGCCATGCGAGATAGCACCGAGTCTGGGTTGAATGGGCTTTTGTGTTGTAAAAGAATGTGAAAGATATAAAATCCTTTTTGTTCATGTACACTGTTCAAATCCAGTCTAACCTAAGGGGCACAATTATCTCCCAGATCAAAGAGCTCAGACAACTCCTTCATCTTCCTTGTTCAAAAACAGATGAGTGGCAGCGACATGTCAAATTATTTCTCACTTTAGTACAGCATAGCCAACATAGATGTGTTTGAAAACCTGCTATTTGATGAAATAACATAGAAGTTTAAAGAAATTAATTGGAGTAGATGTATATATACAGTGAATAGATTGTCCCCAAAACAGACCTACAAGACAATTGCCTGTTATTTCCTATTATGACAGCAGCAGCAGAAGAAGAAAGCCCTTAACTCTGAGTGGAGTCTGATGGTGTTTTTTTTAGCAGGCTTTCTTATTTTTATGAGGAGGAGTTGCTAGCTCGACGCTCAACCCAGCACGGATGGAAAGCGTGCAAGGAAGCTGGCTGGATTCGAACTCAGGAGCCTTCGCTCCAAAATCTGGCACTGATGCCACTATGCCAACAGCCGGCATGACAGCAGGATAACTATGCTTTATCTGCTCAGCATCTTGTCGTTCATGTCCTGCCAGTGTTGCCCATGCTGTTTACATCAGTTGGTTAACATAATTCAAAAGCTAGTCTGCACCTCGTAAAAGTGGCACTTAATGTTCTATATTGGGAGGTGTTCAAAAATGGGAGAGAGTGGATCTATGATATCTAGTTTCTGCACTGGAGACCTTAGTTGCATATCTTTGGGTTGGACTCAGATGCGCTATTTGTACATGGTTCTTCGGGGACTTCTCTATCTTGTAAGCAGTATTATGGTAGCCTAAGGTATGAGGAGGCACAAGAACTTCTGATAGAATAAGGAAGAAGAATTGGTTTCCTATGGGTTAGTATCTAGATGTCATTGATTTAAAACATTTGCTAAAACAACCAGATGCAAAATAGGGAATTTCTTCACACAAAGAACAGTTAAAATGTGGATTGCAGAATTTGAAAGCGTGTTAGAAACAAATTCTCTCTGCATTATCTGAAGACAATTGAACATACTGTATTCTTGAAGGAAAGTTATTTGCAGTTACCTGGAAAATAGTCTTCATACCTTAGGCCATCATAATACTGTCCCCAAGATAGCCTGTTCTCTTAATTGCAAATAACAGGTGGAAACTTTCTTCAAGGCCTGTTTCTCCAAATATCCGGACCTGCATCTTGGTTTTTTTGCACTGCCTTATTTTCCATTTTTCTATTTTTCTACTTATGTTTTATAATTTAAATTTTTAATATTTACTATTGATTTGTAATCAAGGGAGCGGGAAGCACAGAATCAAACATCGCTATGATGATTGTACGTTCTAGTATCAATTGTTTGGCGACAGTAAAGTATAAAGTATCATAAAGCTGACTCAGGTAATGAATTCAATGGCGCCTTTTTGGAATAATATTTAATGATTCATTTCAATAGATCACAGGTAACTGATACAAATCCTACTCCTTAACTGTTATATGTCGTTCAGTAAATCAACAGCTGTCGCTTGTGAATTTTGTGCTTACTCTTATAACAAATTCCTGAATAGTACTTGGAACATTTTACTTTCCAGTACAACCTTCAAGAAAAAGAACAATATCAACAATCATCAAATGGATTGCCATTATTTTAGTTTGAAAAAGACATCAGAACCTAAAGATGGCAAAATCGGTTTTGCGCAGGGCTGGATGCAGTTTGCCCGTTTAGATTGGCAATTAAGATATCACATTGAACATTTTCCCATGCCAACAGATGATGATACCCACAAAATTAGTTGTTGATAGTTCTGGTTGCCAGTAATGCGACCCCTGCAGACATCAAAAATCCTGCTAATTCCTGCAAACTGTGAACCACAGGACAAACACTTGGGAAGACAGAGAATGTGCGTTGCTCTCAGCTTGACTTGAGAACGATATCTTATGGAATAATGCCAAATAATATCAGTTGAAATTCTGAAGAGAGGAATGTTCTTTCATAGTCCCTCTCTAATTGTTTCAGCTTTTCTGAATGTTAATACAGGATTTCATTCGTTTCATGATTTATTGATAAGTTTCAGTTGCTCTGCTTTTATTGTTGAGAGGAGCCGCTATGGTGAAAATTTCTTCATGGCTTTTAGCCATCCCTTCCCCCATCAAATATAGTATTGAAAGGCAGAAGGTGAGAACATTACACATGCTCTTATTACCTTACAAAGATCTTATGAATGATGAACGATTTACTTAGATTGGAAAATTCTGCATGCCACTCCTCTTCTGAAGAATTCTGAGAGAGAACTGCAAGAAATAAGGAACAAATGTTATTAGAAGCTACTGGATTAGAATTAAGGGTATAGTGACTAATTGCTTTTTAACTAAATCAATAAGGAGTTGAGGTGCAAGTACTCGCCCACTTTATTAGGTACACCTATACACCAACTCATTATTGCAAATATCTAAACAGTCAATCCTGGTCAAACAGCTCAGTTCAAACATGATAATGGGGAAGAAAATTGACTTTGGCCACAAAATGATTGTTGGTGCCAGATGGGGTGGTTTGAGTGTCTCAAGAATTGCTGATCTCATGGGATTTTCACTCACAGCAGTGTTCACAATGGTGTGAAAGTTACAAATAATATCCAGTGAGCAACTATGGGTGAAAATGGCTTGTTAATGAGAGAGGTCAGAGGAGAAGGGTCAGACTGATTCAAGTTGACAGAAAGGCAACAGTAATTCAAATAACAAAAGTTATGTGCAGAAGAGCAACTCTGAATGCACAGCACCTGGAACCTTGGGTTACAGCAGAAGACCATGAACAAATATTCAGTGACCACTGAATGTATGTAATGAAAACCATAAGACATAGGAGCAGAATTAGGCCATTCAGTCATCGAATCTGCTCTGCCATTCCATCAAGGCTGATCCTGGATCCCACTCAATTCCATACTCCTGCCTTCTCGCCATATCCTTTGATGCCTTGACTAATCAGAAAATGATCAACTTCTGCCTTCAATATGCCCATGGACTTGGCCTCCACTGCAGTCTGTGGCAGAGCATTCCACAGGTTCACCATTCTCTAGCTAACAAATATCCTCTTTACCTCTGTTCTAAAATGTTGCCCCTCAATTTTGAGGCTGTGCCCTCCAGTTCTGGATAACCCCACCATAGGAAACATCCTATCCACATCCACAAATAAATGCTATTGAATACCATGAGTGTTGATCAAGAAAGCGTTTGATAAAGTTGTTGTTTAGAAAGGGTTAGTTAAAGTTGAAGCTACTGGAATCAATGAAGGAGGATAATTGATCTGATTAGAAAATTGACTAACATTCAGAGACAGGGAACAAGGATGAAACAGAAGAAAAAGTTATAGGAGACCTACATCTACAGGCAGCAGTTTAGAAAGGAATTCAATGCAAATTTCCAGGTACTATACTTAAAGGTTAAAGTTTAACCATTGAAATATGAAGATCAATTACAAAAACTAGAGTTATATTCTCTGGAATTTGAAAAAAAAGAGTAACCTGGTTGAAAATTGTAAGATGTTAATGGAAACTAACACTAAATTAAACAATTCTGCTGGCTGAAGAACCTGAGAATTGTGGGGTATAGGCTACAAGTTAGAACTAGGCTTTCAGCAGTGATGTTAAGAAATAATTCTGCAAAGCAGAATATGGTTGTGACCAATGTTCCCTCTAAGTTTTAGTAGTCAGTGTGCGCAAAAATATTATGTTGTGCAATTTTTTTGTCCTGTGACAAAAGTATGTATGCACTGAATGCACACATGGCAGAGTTTATGTAGGTTTACAAAATATTTCACATAAAACTGCACAGAATAACAACAAAATAACATACATATTTAAGTCACTCAGTTATTTTTTCTCTCCTGTCTTTGGCATTTACCCATTCTTTGTAAACTCTATCTAGACTAATAGAACTTCCATCCAATTGATAGCTTTTGATTCTCATTAACATATCCAAATGACATTCACCTAAACGGTTTCTCAGCTTGTTTTTGAGTTGATTCGTTAGGCTAAAACCCCGCTCACAGTCTGCACTAGATGCAAGAAAGGTTCCCCCAATGTCCATCAGCTGTGCAAGGTCGCAAAACTGTTCATTTTGAAGTACAAATGCCACCATTTGAGCAAAGTTTGAAATCGGTTTGGATTTAATTTTTTCTTGCACAGAAAATTTGAAATCATTAAACTGTCTAATTATTACAGTATTTTCAGCTAGAAAATCATGATACTTTAGACATAAGGCATTAACCTGTTCATCGCTAAATGTGAAGTCACAATCTGCAATTGCGGAGAAATCAAAAGCTGACCATTCTTGTACCTCAACTCTGATCTCCTCTGGGTTTGATCGTTTTCACTCTCGCTCATCTGCACTCAGCGGTAATATGCGTAGCGCTCTTGTAACGAGTAATGACGGGTTATGTTGCCTGAGCTTTTGTACACTGTACAAATGCGATTTACTTGCCAAATGATGCTTCAAGAAGTCAAGTTTCCAAATATCATCCCACGGAACAGGATAGGTGAGGTGATGTAAATTAGTGCCGTGCATTGAAGTATTTGATAAACCGACTAACTAGTTACCAGAAACAGTTAGCTAAAAGATTATTTTCAGTAAGTATAATTATTAATTACTACATTATTTTAGGTAACTAACCTTTTGTGTGCACATTAATTTCTTTTGTGTGCTGGTTGAAAAACGTGTGTGCACGCGCACACACGCACAGTTTAGAGGGAACTATGGTTGTGACTTGTAATTCTCACATGTAAATGGCATTTGATGCAAGTTCAGATGCTAATGTCAAATCAGAGTTTGACGGATTTATGTTGACAATTATGCGCCAAACCATGCCTGAGGAATTAGTGACAATCAGCCAATACCTCATTGCAAAAGCTTCTGTTAAATGACCTAGTCCTGTCTTTATGTTCTTCGTTAGATCAGATTGGTATGAATTGACATTATAGCAACTCCTGTGGGGAGTCTGCATGGCTGACATCATTCAGTGTGTAAGACTAATCTGATTCCAGTACTGCCATTTTGGAATAATGTTCCCTCTAATTTGTAATGGACAGTGTGTGAAAAGATCTTGTGCTGTGCAACTTTTTATCCAATGACAACAATATATGCGCACTGAATTTTTAAGTGGAAGTAAACTTGAAGCTATTCTAAGGATAATAAACTACCAAGTCCAGTTCGTTGTTCATTGTTTAAAAGAAATAAAATAAGAACTTCCATCTCCTCTGGGCTTGATTGTTTTTGCTCTTGCACACATATACACTCATATGCACTCCCACAAACATACGTAGCAGGCCTGTAGAGGGTAATGAAGAATTTTCTACCCAGTGCATATGTGATTTGCTTGTTAAATTATGCTTTAAAAAGTCAAGTTTTCACTATCACTCCATTGCTTCCCACTTGCAAATTCTCCAGCAACCTCTGCATTGCGACAATACACACAGGTAACACCAGTTTCTGTATTGTACATAAATATTTGTCAAAGCTGTGCGTTCCTGACCTCATGAGTTTTCTGTGTAGCTGTTTCTACTTTTTTGTTAGGCCATTCTGCTTTAAATGAACGAGAAGTTCTTTGGCGCCTCACGCCCTTTGCTTCTTTGGAATTTGACTTTGTGGTCCAGTGGTTGGCACTGTTGGCAGCCAGTGATTAGTAGTGTTTCTCAATGGCTGGTGTTGGGGACATTTCTTTTCATTGAATATGTCAATGATATGGATGACTAAATTGATGGCTTTGTGGCCAAATTTACGGACAATACAAAGGTAGTTGGAGGAGTAAGTAGTATTGATGAAGCAGGGAGTCTGGAGAAGATTTATTGATACTGATGACCCTGAGTCCAAACATCTCATATTGCTGGCAACTAATAAACTCCTTATATTTCTATCCATGGATGACTAGTACTGTCAATGGAGGCTGCTGCCAGCCATTTATCTGACCTGGATGC
The DNA here is from genome assembly GCF_963921235.1 of Mobula hypostoma. Classification (NCBI taxonomy): domain Eukaryota; kingdom Metazoa; phylum Chordata; class Chondrichthyes; order Myliobatiformes; family Myliobatidae; genus Mobula; species Mobula hypostoma. The sequence goes on from NC_086097.1 coordinate 71,676,037, forward strand.
TGTCCTTGTTAGCTCCACAATCTGGTTGGCCATCAAATCAGACAGAGAGGCTGCTGCTGTGGTTCTGTCTGTTTAGTGAGTGGCTCTCGCATTTTTCTCTCTTTGTTAAACACTGCCTCCAACTATGGCCTGATAAGCCGCAGCTTTAACTTTCTAAGACAATTCTGGCACTCCCTCACTAGGTGCCCTAGTTCCTGGCACACAAGGAAGGGATTATGATATCACAATAACAACATCCATTACAGTCACTCGTCCCCCTCCTCTGGTCTATCTCACCAGCCATCGATGCTATTGCAGGTTATGTTGATCCTCAAATCTAAGATTTCCTGGTGGACTGAATCAAGCCTTCCTTTGGCATTTTCAGGAAGACTAGTTCATCTCTTCCTGGATTGTCTAGCCCTAAGTACTCCTTATATGCTTGATATTTGCACTCTGCATAATCCACGACAGGCTTATCATCGCTCTTAATCACTGACATTATTGTTCCCCAGTTACTCTCAGCTCCCTCTAGTCATTGCTTCACTTCCCCCTTAAAGGAGTGATATCTCTTTTTGTTACTGACTTTCCTGCTCGATGCCTGTGTACCATACTATCCCAAATATTCCTCATGAATTTCACTTTTACCAGCACATACATATCTTTTGCTTGCATCTAGTAAATTTCAATCATTTCTTTCAGGGATCCTGCTGTTTCTGTAGCCAGCTGAGGTTGCTGGCCGAACTGAGTCTCGGAGCTTCCCTGGAGCAGAGATGGAACTGTCTGTTGTTCTCTGGTGCTTGTCTCCTCTTGTCCTCGCCTCCAAGGGGTAGGTCAGGCCGTCTTGCCGTTGCCCTATGGGGGAACATGTCTTGTCTTGTCTTTGCTTCTGTTGGGTAAGTCTGGCCATCCTGCCATTACCCAACAGATGGACCTGTCCCAACTTGGTGTGGAGAAGTTGAGTCCTGGCTTGTCTTAGGATAAGTCCTGGCTCTATGTTGATGTTTAGTTCCCAGTCTGCCTCTGAGCTCCAAGAACCCAAGCCTCGAGGATCCCGCGGCCAAGCTCAAGACCCAAGACCCCAAGCCTCGAGGATCCCAAGCCAAGCTCAAGACCCAAGACTCCAAGCCTCAAGCCATATCATGTCCTTGACTGGTTCCGGGGTCCGAGCCTGAGGCAAGACCCAGGTTCTGGGTCCTTGTCCAGTCTCGGGTTCGGAGTCCAAGCCTTGTCTCCTAGTCCATGGTTCCTAGTCCTGGTCCCACTTTCCCTAGCCCAACTCTGCATTCTTGTCCCTGCTCCTTGCCTGAATTCTGTCACATCCTTACCTTAGTCAAGTCCTGTTCCTTGTACTTCAGTGTCTGTGTCTTGCATTTGGGTCTGTTCCCAGCACCCCATTGTGACAGAGACACTTCGTTAGGACCTGGCATGAGTAAGTCCTGGGCCCTTTCAGTGGTCAGGCCAGCGATCAAAACAGCAGACTAAGAGGATTGCCCCCGGGGTGAAGTCCATGGAGCATTCAGATAGAGACTACCCCATACCTTCCTGCAGGTTAATCAATGGGACTGAGATACCATTGTCAGATTATTCTGACAATCAGCTGTCATGGTATTGTCATGGTGAACTGTTGCCTGTGAACCTGAAATGAAGTTACCTTGATGGTGCCCCTGCACACAGAATGACTACTGATGACCACTATTGATAGCTATAGTTATCAGATGTAAAGGGACGAAGAGGATGTAATCAAGTTTCTGGAACATTTCATTGCTATCTCTGCTCCATAGCCAGTTAGGGAAGTTAGATAGTGTAGATGTACGTAGGTACACATTGGGATATGATAGGTTAGTCATTGGGAAAGGGATATGAAGTGAAGGGCATCTCCATAGTACTGCTTAATCAGATCCTCCTTACGGCTTGGCCTTGCTGGGAGAGATTTCTGTCCAGAGGTATGTTAGAGAGTTTTTTAGAGTTATGTGGATATAACAGATATTAATTCAAGCAAAAAACACTCATCAGTTCTTGTACATAAATTCAGGAAGCTTAAAATTAGCCTTCAGTTTTTTTGTAAATTGCAGGCAGTAAATTGAAGTTACAAACCCAGGCTGCTCCACAGACCAAGAGGCTGCATATGCATCAGCCAGATGTTAAGACAATGGGGTTGCGTAATTGCCCTGTGTCAACTATGGTTAAAGGAACTTGCACCATTGTGTAAGTTCAGGGAAGTGTCCCTGCCGAGGTATTTAAACATTCAGAGGTGTCACCCACTGTAGATATGCAATTCCAGGGAAGCATTGCCAACCCAAAGTGATGACAAAGTAATGACAATGTCATTATAACTTTTGAAACTGTATTGGATCACCTACTGTTATCTTTGATCTTCAGGGTATAAAAATGTACTGTACCTTTGAGTTTGTGAGACTCTACTGAAGATGTCTCCAGAATGATGCCAACTCGTTGTGCTCAATAAAGACTTCTATATCACCAGCTTCAGTGACTTTAGGGATCACATCTGGGGGCTAATCTGGGATATGTTCACAGCCCACTGAGTGGCTAGTGATTTAACAGTCCAAGGAAGTGAGTATTTTCAGAAGTAGCACCCATGTTTAGATCAATGACTACAGGATCACAAAGTATCAATGAATGTGGTGGAGAGATGTTTGTGCAAGAGACCAGCTATCAGGCAGTTTTGGGTGTCTTGGTGAAACAGGGCCACCAGTTGTGAAAAGTGGCTACTGACTGTTCGGAATGCCAGAGGGGTATGCATACACTCATTTGGGGGCATTATATAGTGGGATACTTGTTTGTGTGCTGGTGTATTTTAGAATAAATTTGAAATCTTGATAACAAGGATTTTAAATGCAAGGAAATATAACAGGTATTTTGAGTTCAGAGGCACATGTGGAAGATTGCAAGGTACCTACTCTGTAGTTTTACAATGACATTGTTCACATCAATACAATGCTTCCTTTGAATTATAGATCTTCAGTGGGAGACAGCCTCTGATTGGTCAGATACCTTGACTGGGACACTTACTCGTTGGTACAAATTTCTTAAACCCATAGTTGACGCAGGGCAATTAATACAACCCCATTGTCTTAAAATCTGGCTGATACATATGCAACCTCTCGGTCTGTGGAGCAGCATGGGTTTGTAACTTCAACTTACTGCTTGCAATTTACAGAACATTGAAGGCTAATTGCTAGCTTCTTGAATTTATCTACATTTACAATAACAACTGATGACAGGCTCTTGTTTGATTAAATATCTGCTCTATCTACATAACCCTAGAATACTCCCTTACCACCATAGTTCAGTATGTTCTAAGATTGTTTGGAATAAGGATAAGACTGGTCCTTAGGTGAAATGCTAAAATGAGGGAAAGCTCATTAGAATGGCAATAGGCAGGAATTGGGAGAATATAAATATTGATTGGCATCTCCCTAGAGTGAGGGGTTTAGATGGGGTGGAGTTTGTTAGGTGTGTTCAGGAAGGTTTCTTAACACAATATGTAGATAAGCCTACAAGAGGAGAGGCTGTACTTGATCTGGTATTGGGAAATGAACCTGGTCAGGTGTCAGGTCTCTCAGTGGGAGAGCATTTTCGAGATAGTGATCACAATTACTCCTTTACTATAGCATTGGAGAGGGATAGGAACAGACAAGTTCAGGAAACATTTAATTGGAGTAAACGGAACTATGAAGCTATCAGGTGGGAACTTGGAAGCATAAATTGGAAAGAGATGTTCTCAGGGAAATGTACAGAAGAAATGTGGCAAGTGTTCAGGGGATATTTGCGTGGGGTTCTGAGTAGGTACGTTCCAATGAGACATGGAAAGGATGGTAGGGTAGATAATCTGTGGTTCACAAAGGCTGTTGTAAGTCTAGTCAAGAAGAAAAGAAGAGCTACAAAAGGTTCAAAAAACTAGGTAATGATATGAATCTAGAAGATTATAAGGCTAGCAGGAAGGAGCTTAAGAATGAAATTAGGAGAGCCAGAAGGGGCCATGAGAAGGCTTTGGCAGACAGGATTAATGAAAACCCCAAGGCATTCTACAAGTATGTGAAGAACAAGAGGATAAGATATGAGAGAATAGGACCAATCAAGTGTGACAATGGAAAAGTGTGTATGGAACCAGAGGAAATAGCAAAGATACTTCATGAATACTTGCTTCAGTATTCACTATGGAAATGGATCTTGGCGATTGTAGGGATGACTTGCAGTGGACTGAAAAGCTTGAGAATGTAGATGTTAAGAAAGAGGATGTGCTGGAGCTTTTGGAAAGCATCAAGTTGGATAAGTCCCGGGATTGGACGGGATGTACCCTAGGCTACGGCTACTCTGGGAGGTGAGGGAGGAGATTGCTGAGCCTCAGGTAATGATCTTTGCATCATCAATGAGAACAGGAGAGGTTCCGGCGGACTGGGGGGGGGGTTGCGAATGTTCTTCTCTTATTCAAGAAAGGGAGTAGAGATAGCCCAGGAAATTATGGACCAGTGAGTCTTACTTCAGTGGTTGGTAAGTTGATGGAGAAGATCCTGAGAGGCAGGATTTATGAACATTTGAAGAGGCATAATATGATTAGGAATAGTCAGCCTGGCTTTGTCAAAGGCAGGTCGTGCCTTACGAGTCTGATTGAGTTTTTTGAGGATGTGACTAAGCACATTGATGAAGATAGAGCTGTAGATGTAGTGTATATGGATTTTAGCAAGGCATTTGATAAAGTACCCCATGCAAGGTTTATTGAGAAAGTAAGGAGGCATAGGATCCAAGGGGACATTGCTTTGTGGATCCAGAACTGGCTTGCCCACAGAAGGCAAAGACTGGTTGTAGATGGTCATATTCTGCATGGAGGCTGGTGACCAGTGGTGTGCCTCAGGGATGTGTTCTGGGACCTCTACTCTTTGCGATTTTTATAAATGACCTGGATGAGGAAGTGGAGGGATGGGTTAGTAAATTTGCTGATGACACAAAGGTTAGGGGTGTTGTGGATAGTGTGGAGGGCTGTCAGAGGTTACAATGGAACATTGATTGGAAGCAAAACTGGGCTGAGAAGTGGCAGATGGAGTTTAAGCCAGATAAGTGTGAGGTGGTTCATTTTGGTAGGTCAAATATGATGGCAGATTATAGTATTAATGGTAAGACTCTTGGCAATGTGGAGGATCAGAGAGATCTTGAGGTCTGCGTCCATAGGACACTCAAAGCTGCTATACAGGTTGACTCTGTGGTTAAGAAGGCATACGGTGCTTTGACCTTCATCAATCGTGGGATTGAGTTTAAGAGCTGAGAGGTAATGTTGCAGCTATATAGGACCCTGGTCAGACCCCCCTTGGAGTACTGTGCTCAATTCTGCTCACCTCACAGTAGGAAGGACGTGGAAACCATATACCGTAAAGGGTGCAGAGGAGATTTACAAGGATGTTGCCTGGATTAGGGAGCATACCTTATGAGAATAGGTTGACTGAACTCGGCCTTTTCTCCTTGGAGCAACGAAGGATGAGAGGTCACCTGACAGAGGTGTATAAGATAATGAGAGGCATTGATCATGTGGATAGTCAGAGGCTTTTCCCCAGGGCTGAAATAGCTAGCATGAGAGGGCATAATTTTAAGGTGCTTGGAAGTAGGTACAGAGGAGATGTCAGGGGTAAGTTTTTTACGCAGAGAGTTGTGAGGGCGTGGAATTGGCTGCCAGCAGCGGCGGTGGAGGCGGAAATGACAGGGTCTTTTAAGAGACTCTAGATGGGTACATGAAGCTTAGAAAAATAGAGGGCTATGGGTAAGCCTAGGTAGTTCTAAGGTAGGGACATGTTTGGCCCAGTTTTGTGGGCCGAGGGGCCTGTATTGTGCTGTAGGTTTTCTATGTTTCTATGTTTCTAATATACTGAGTCTGTCCTGTTTGGGGATAAATATACTGTACATCTGATATGAGAGATTTTTTTTGAAAGACAAATTGATTCAGAACTGGCATGTTCTTGTGAGGTTGCTAAGGTTCTTAGATAACAAAATATAGTATATTTAAAATAATCCTTAATCAGAAGAGAGGAAGCACATATAAAGACAAGGACCTCAGGGAATATAAAGAAAGCAGGAAAGAACTTAAAAAATTATGAGTTCTAAAAGAAAGAATGAAATATACTTGGCTAAAAGGATTAAGGATAATCCCAAGGCATTTCATATGTAAAGGGTAAGTCCACTCAGGAATAAAGAAGAGGATTTATATGTGAAGTGGAAGCTGATAAATCCTTAATGATTACTTTGCTTCAGTCTTCTCCAAAGGATGATGGTGAGATTAAAGGAGTTGATATTGATATTCTAGGGCATATCAATATCAAGGATGAGTAGGTGCAGAGTATCTCAAGACATTAACCTGTATGAGTCCCAGGAATCTGAAGATATCGAGAGCAGAATACTGAGGAATGCAAGGAAGGAGATTGTTGGGGCCTTACCAAAGATATTTGTTTCCTGTTTAGCCACAGATGAAGCACCAGAAGACCAGAGAATAGCCAATATTGTTCCTTTGTTTAAGAAAGGGAATGGAACATACCAGGAAATTATAGGCTTCTGAGCCCCGTATCAGTGGTATTATTGGGAAGTTACTGAGTAAAATTGTAAGGAAAGAATTTACTTGCATTTAGAAAATCATGTACTTATTAGGGATCATCAACCTGGCTTTATGAGTCCTGTCTCAGAAAATTGATTGAACTTTATGAGGAAGTGGGCAAGATGACTAATGATGCAATGGGTGTTCTCCACACAGACATTAATAAAGCATCTAACAACATCTCTCATGGTTTGCAGGTGCAGAACATTAAGTTACATGGGTTCCGTGATATTACATATGCGTAGAGCAAGAACTACAACAGGCTTGTTTGAGTAAACATTTTTACCAAGTCATGTTAGTAACGGTACATGCTGTGCCAATTACAGTTCGGGAACTACAAAATGGGCCCACTGAAACAGAAGCACATGCGCACTTACAGGCCTGCACCCAAAGGAGAGTTCCGGCTGCACGTAGGAGGCCCAATCGATTGGCTGCACTGGGCACATTCTCACCTACCGATCTACTATGGTACACATGGGCATTGGTAAACCGGACACAGAATGGACTTGGTCATAGTGGTGGAAGGGTGATATTCTGATTGGAGGTCTGTGACCAGTGATATTCTGCAAAGATCAGTGCTGGGACTTCTGTTGTTTGTGATATAATGATGTGGATAAAACTGCAGATGGTCTGTAAGTGTGCGGATGACATGGAAATTAGTGTAGTTGTGGGTAGTGAGGAAGGTTGCCAATCGATTCAGCAGGATATAGATCAGTTGGAAATTTTGGCAGAGAAGTTGCTGGTGTCATTTAATCAGAACAAGTGTGTGGCATTTTGGGAGGGTGAACGCAAGAGGAAAGATACAGTAAATGGCAGGACAATTAGGAGCATTGATATACAGAGGGATCTTGAGGTGAGAGTCTGTAGCTCCAGAAAGTGGCAAAGTACACTCAGTGGCCACTTTATTTGGTACAGGAGTGGAACCCAGTGTGTTCTGCTGCTGTAGCCCATCCACTTCAAGGTTCGACATGCTGTGTGTTCAGAGATGCTCTTCTGCACACCACTGTTGTAACACGTGGTTATCTGAGTTACTGTCACTTTCCTGTCTGCATGAACCAGTCTGGACATTCCACTCTGACCTCTCTCATTAACAGGGTGTTTTCACCCACGGAACTGTTGCTCACTGGGTTTTCTTTTTGTTTATTTACACTATTCTCTGTAAACTCTCGAGACTGTTGTGTGTGAAAATCCCAGGAAACTGCAGTTTTTGAGATATTCACACCACCTTGTCTGGCACCAGCAATCGTTCTGTTGTCAACGTCACTTAGATCACATTTCTTCCCCATTCTGATGTTTAGTCTGAGCAACAACTGAACCTCATGACCATGTCTGCATGCTTTTATGCACAGAGTTGCTGCCACATGATTGGCTAGTTAGATATTTGTACAGGTGTCCCTAATAAGGTGGCCACTGAGTGTAAGTGGATAGGATGATAAAAGATGATAAATGGCCGACTTGCTTTCATCTATTGGGGTATTGACAATAAAAGGTGGCAATTCATGCTGCAGTTGTATAAAACTTCGGTTTAGCCTCATTTGGTGTATTGTGGACAGGGCAGCTTATCACATTACAGAAAGAACGTGGAAGTTTTGGGGAGGGTACAATAGAGGTTCATCAAGATGTTACCTGGATTGGAATGTACAAGGTATGAGGAAAGGTTGGACAACCTGATAGAAACATATAAAAATATGGATTGGCCAGTCTTTATCCCCAGGGTAGAAATGACAAATACACTGGCAATGGCAGAAGCAGATACAATATTTGAGGGACATTTGGACAGACATGTGAACAGTCAGGGAAAATAGGGATAGGGTACATGTGTATGTGGATGGGATTAATTTAGATTGGCACCATGGTCAGCACAGTCATGATGGGCGGAAAGGCCTGAGCATGTGCTGTTCTAGACAGGGGTACACTGGTAGGAATTTTTCTTACAAAATAATGTGATTGGGAGATTAAACAGAAGGCTGGGAGAAGAAAGAAGAGGAGGTACAAAGCATAAAGTAAATTTATTATCCAAGTACATATATGCCACCACATACAACCCTGAGATTCATTTTCTTGTGGTTGTACCTAATAAATTGCAAATAGAATAATAAGCGTAATGGAATCAATGATAGACTGCATCAAGGTGTTCTTACCACAGAATACATCTGTCATTGTACAACAGCAATTAGTTCTTATTCATTAGGTACATTGGTGACTGGAGCCAGAGTTACACAAAGCATCTGATGAATTGTCATTCGAGTTTTTTTGTACATGGAGGCCACTAAAAAGAACCAAGTTTTACTCTCCCCTTTATCTATAGGTTAGCATATCAAGGGAAGATGCTGGTGAGGCAAAGTGCCACTGACTGAAGCCACATTGAACTTTAGGCACCACTGATCACGCTTGTCTCTGTTAGAAATAAAAAAGGTTTTAGATACAGTACTCAATGTCTGACAGCTATTGATATAGCAAACTGTACACAAACTGTGACCTCTGAACTGATTCCACAATATTCTACATACATGCTTTCAAGGACTCTTCAACCCATGGTCTCAGTATTTTTATAAATATACAGTACATATACATAATATAGGTATTATATATAAATTATAATTTGTCTTCTTTCACATATTGGTTGTTTGTCAGTCAAATCAAATCAAATTTAATTGTCATTCAAACCATACATAGATATAGCTGAAAGAGACAGCATTCCTCTTGGGCCAAGTTGCAAAAACATACACGCTCATTCAGAATAACAATAAAGGAAAAAAAGACCATAGTCACGTAAGATAACAAATTTTTAGACCAAGTTCCTAAGCGACGGCCTGTAGCTCAGCCTGTAATTCCACCAATTCACCACTGGAGGACAGCACCGAGGGGAGCAGCCTCCCCCATACGACTCCAGACACCAAGCTAATCCGCGAGCCCGAGGACTGTGGCCAAGTCCTAGCTGCAACCAAGGCAACACTGTTGCCTCGCCAATTGTCTAACCACCAAACAAGGGAAGCAGGTCTGCAGCAATCAAGTCCAACAGTCCTGCGATTGCAGAAAGAAAACTCCAAGATAGTCACTCATGGTTTCACCTCATGCCGCCTTTGTGCCAACTCGAGGGCACCAACTCCGATGCCGCTGAGTAGCAAGCAGCAGCACGGTTTCCACCCAGGTCAGCTCTTCTGAACCCAGTCCGGCTTCTCCTGTGGCCCAATAGCCCTGCTCAAATTCCCCAGCCCGATGGCCCAATTCTATATCTGCAGCCTGACTTACCTTCTCCGAACTGCCGGCCAGCTACTCTGAACAATGAGCTGCTCACTGATGTGATGGACCTGCTGTACAGGTCGTTACTGGAGAAAAGAACTGTCTTAATGTGTATAAAAATACATGTATTATTTTTCATAAATTCTATTGTATTTCTTTATTTTCCTGTAAATGCCTGCAAGAAAATGAATCTCAGGGTAGTATATGGTGACATATGTTGCAGATACTTTGATAATAAATTTACTTAGATTTTGTCTTTGACAACAGTGCCTTGAATCCTGGCAGCAGTCACGTGGCAGTCTACTCCACAGAACAAAGCGAGCCACCGAAGTAACAGTGATACCCTTTGATAATCTGGATGATAGCTTTGAAAAAGAACATTAAGAAGAACACCTGGGCCTGCATATACACACCATGTGACAGGAAATGAGACACAGCAGTCCTTTGGGTCTTTTGAAACCATGCCTCTACTGCTTGAATTACTCGAGAGAAACTTGGCTGAGTAGTTGTTGTGCTGGTTTGCAGACTCGTGCATCAGGGCACAGAGCCCATGTCGACAGCTACCTGGCAAGCAGCTGTGGAAAAAGAAACAGACAGGTAGATGCATCCAAACCATACCCTCTTGTCCAGACTGTCTGTGTGTGAATAAAATCAGTTTAATCCATTGTCACAAAGAAGAAACAATTCTTCCTCATCAATAATTCGAGTTCCACCTGTTTCTTAATGCTGCATTGTCCAACTGACCACAGTGTGATAATAAAAAATCTATGCAAATAAGTGTTTCAAGCAGTATTACTAGATCAAACTATTAAAAGAGATTAAAATAGTAGCACTTACTCTCAAGGTTTCCTATCCATTTTCCATGTGCCTTTGCCTTACCTGACATGTCTGTAGCACGGATAGTGGGTAGATGCTGACTTTCACTGGAAGGGTCTGCTAGTAGCTTTGAGAGACAAATTTTGAGGTCCCTTCTCTATTGATCACATGCTATTCCATAAATTTTGCACACTGTTTGGTATGAAACCAAGAGACGGCGTAGTTGCACCATTACTGATTTCATGGACTTGAACTATAAACTGTTGTTAGAGGTCAGCAGATCAGGCAGCATTCATGCAGGTTGACTTTTCGGATCGTTTCCCTGCATTTGTCCTAAACATCCACTTGCTTCACAGATGCTGCTTGACAAACTGTTTTTCTTTTCAGCTGTTTATTGTTTTGCTCTAGATATATTGCACTCTTAATTCTCTTGTCTTTTCAATCTACTGACTTCCCTGCACTGCCTGACCAGGTTGAAATTTTTGCGTATTTAAAATGAAAAAGGGTCAAGGATAAGGTTGTGGCAGAGGTTGGGGAAAATAAGAGAGGCAGGCTTACATCAACTTCAGTCTGAAAATGCAAAGGCTATGAGGTGAGGTAGTGGAATTGAATAAGGATTGGGCTGTGAATACTGTCACTGATGATAGTTTTAGGTGACACATCTGAATTTGGCCTCTTCCATGAGGAGTTAGGAGATGATGGCTTGCCTGAAATCTCTGGTTACGTACTGCCTGGCTGAATTTTCCCGTTCCTTGTTCCGGATGAAATTAGGTACCTGTCCATATGTAATGCGCACGGGTGATGTGACTTAGCTCCCAGTACTTGCAGTGTGAAAAATTTGGGTCCGAGGCTTGAAGTGTATGAGAGTGGTTGGATGCATTTGGGTGTTGAATGTGCATTTTGGGGATAGAGACTGTTGACAGGCAAGTGATGGTGTGTGGTGAATAGGGTAATGCATGTTTGTGGTAAGCTTGGTGGGAGATGATCATTGAAGATACATTCAATCATCTTGACCACATATGAGGTGACTGAGCTTCTGTCAGCATGCAGGTCACTAAACTCTGGCTGCTAGAAATAACTTCTAGGACCACTTGCTCTTTTTTTTTTAATCTTCTCCATTCAGGTCCTAAGAACAGCGTTGGAAAATTGGATTCCTCATTCTCTAATGCATCACTCCTCTTATTTTCCAAGGCCCATTTCAGTTGCAGCACTAGCTCCCAAAACAACACTCTACCTTTTTAAAAAGTGAAGGCTAGCTGTAACTGAAGTAATACACACAACACTGGAAGAACTCAGCAGGTCAGATAGCACCTACGGAGGGAAATAAGCAGTCAAAGTTGTAGGCAGAGACCTTCATCCGGGCTGAAAGAAAGAGATAGAAGCCAGAATAAAAAGATGGGGGGAGGGGAAGCTGGAAGATGATGTGAAACCACGTGAGGGAGAAGGTGGGTGAGTGGTAAAGAGGGAAGAAAACGAATGATGTACGAAGCAGGAAGGGGATAGGTGGAAGGGGGATAGGGCTAAAGAAGTAGAAGGAATCTGATAGTACAGGACAGTGGACCATGGAATAAGGGGAAAGAGGCAGGGAACCAAATGAGCAGGTCATGAGAGTGGGGGGAAGGGGAAGAAAAGTAGTGAGAAGGCCATCAGAATTCTGCTACCTTCCTTTCCAGACCTGATGAAGGGTCTCGGCCCAAAACATGAACTGTTTATTCATTTCTGTAGATGCTGCCCGACCTGCTGAGTTCCTCCATCATTTTGTGTGCGTTGCTTCAATTAAACCTAGCCTTCATCATTTAAATTGGTAGAATGCTGTTCTTGCGTCTGGAGAATCTCGTGTCTCAGCACTAGATGAGGGTTTGTTTTAAATGATCCTACAACTCATGACCCCCTGTTGCAGTCCTGTGCCAATGAACTCTGTGGTTGGCACTGGCTGGTTGCTACAGTCATTGCAGGAAGCAGGAAAGATGAAATTGCTAGACTGTCTGCATTCCCATGAGAATGTATGGGTTAACAGAGTACCAACATCTTCATGCAGAGATTTTGAGTCTAAATCACTTTTGGTTTTATAAAACTGATATCTGAAAGTGAATCAGGACATTATTATTATTGAAGGGAAATGTTATGAAGCACAAATATTTTGTATTCAGCTTTTACTTTGTTTCATTCCTGCAATACCTTCTCAGAAATATTTAAGCAGGTGATCATTAACTGAATGACTGAGGCACTGGAGGCCATCAAGGGATGGAGAGACACTTGTAACTGTTATCCTCCATCATGTCTGATGCTTTAATTGCAGATACTGGGCTAGATGCTGTTCTAGAAACCCTGCAGAATTTCTTATATTCCATATTGGATGTAACAGAATCAGATTAAATATCACCGGCATACGTTGTGAAGTTTATTAACTTTATGGCAGCGGTACAATGAAATACATGATAAATAAATATACAGAAAAAAAACTGAGTGACATTAAGTATGTATATGTCTATAGTTAAGTTAAAATAAGTAGTGTGAAATACAGAAATAAAAAAGCAGTGAGGTTGTGTACATGGATTCACTCTGCATTTAGACATCAGATGGTAGAGGGGAAGAAACTGTTCCTGAATCGCTGAGTGTGTGCCTTCAGGCTCCTGTACCTCCTTCCCAACAGTATCAGTGTGAAGAGGGAATGTCCTGGGTGTCGGTAATCCCTAATGATGGACACCTCCTTCCTAAGGCACCGGTCCTTGAAGATATATTGGATACAATGGATATAACTAGCATAATTCCAAAAACAAATACATTATTTATGTATAATTTAAAGGCTGAAGTAAATTATTTCAAGTCTGTCAGATGTACTGATGGGAAAACTCTTTGATGCTGTGCTGTATAAACCTTAAACACATTAAAGCTTCTTCTTGTCACAGAATAAGGGAGGACCAGCAAACGCAATCCTCAGGCTACAGCACAGAATGAACATTAACTGAGATCTTCAGCAGCACTTGGAAGAAAGTCACTTAAAAAAGGATTATGCTGAACCAGTTGTGGGATGTATTTGCACATCGAGAACCTCAATAGCACAAGGAAAAATATTTCACTACAATTATATTAAACAGGATACATAAATCAAAAAGATTAACTACTGTGACCTCAAACAAGAGCAGCTGCAGTGAAAGATTCTCCATGATCCCACAGGCAACATTATGATGACCATCATTAAAAAGTGAGGAAAGGGAGAGTGCAAAATGCAGTGCAAATGGTATAAAATCTTCCCTCAGTCAATATCTCCCACGTGTATAAATCAGGCAATCCTATAGAAATTCTTTCACTAAAATATCAATGCACGGATCCTCCAAAATGTTTTACTGCCTCTGTCAGGAGGGGTGTCATTTTCCAAGCTTGGGTAAGAGACCAGGACCTCCTACTGTAAGCATGACTTATAGAAATATTATAAGCCTGCTATCAATGGTCTTCTGACCCCTGAAATCATTGCTGCTAGTTTTTGTTTTACTTGGAAAACTCTCTCTAAATGTCTCTCTTATATTCTTTTCAGAGCTTTGCCTGCAGCCTTACTGACTCTTTATGAATATGCTGGTAAATGGCATTCATTTTATTCATAGTGCCTGTAAGAAGGAATAAAAGAATTATATTTTTAGGATGGGATGGATTTTGATTTGTAGGCTTTATGTTTTAAAACGAGCAAAACTTTTTTCATACCGACACCACAGAGAATTTTTTTCCTATCAACAACTGAGAGGGGAGATAAAAGAACCTATCTGATTTTCACTACTCATGTCAGGAAATCTCAGTTAAAATGAATTAGAGGGTGACAAATCAAGCTGATTACAATGTAATGGGATGAGATCCATTTTTGTCAGAAAGCAGACATTAATGTCATGGCGGATGTCAATGTTGGCTGAATCAGCAAAGTTATTAAAGGCATGACATACTCAAATACTACAGGAAGAACTTCTTATTTATCTAGCTGTGTGGTTTTATAGTGGATCGATTCAATAAAGTGGCAGTTTGTTCTTATAACTAATTAGTTAATGAAACTTTTGTTCCTTGGAGAAGATATCAAGTAGCTGTGACCACGGGGTTTGAAGCATTTGGTGCAACATTTCCGTAGTGCAGCCTCTGTACGGGGAATCACCAAGAAGGTTTTCAATCTCCTACAAACATCCGAGAAACACATTCATATATACTGTAAGCTGCAATTCATTGAAATTAAATAAGAAAGGGCCTGCTATGAACAAGCAGAGATTATTTTGTTCAGAATTTAAATAGTACTTATATCTTGCTTGTATCAATGCTGCACTTGGTAAGGAACAACTAATTTTAATTATTGTTTTGCAGATTTATGCTGTATGAAGTATTATGGACTTGCATATGGAAAAGGAGAATGATGTCTGACAAATATATTTGACAATTGTATTTGGAATTCCAAAAGGCATTTGGTGTCTTGTAAGAGATTATACCAGAAGAGAAATTATGGAGAATAATGTTTTGACATGCATTGAGAAGGTGATGCTGAGAAAAAAAATCAGAGAATAAGAATAATTGGGTATTTTTCAAGTTGCAAGCTGTAACTAGGTGGGTGCTTCAGGGATCTAAGCTGGATCTTTGACTATTTACCATTTATTTTAATGGTTAGACTAAGGGGATAGTGATCTTAATTCTTGATTGCTAAAAATAAAAGGATTGGTGTAAAAGTAGGTTGTGAGGAGGGCATAAAACTGTAGAGAATGTAGACAAGTTGGATTGGCTGAAATCATGGAATACATTGTGAGAAATGTGCAGTTGTCTACTTTGATGCGAAGGATGGAAGTTTTAATGGCATGAGATAAATACAGGCCAGACTTCAGAGAAATTGAGTATTGAATATAAGAGCTAGAGTGTTATGATGAGGTTGTATAAGGCATTGGTGAGGCCAAATCTGGAGTACTGTGTTCAGTTTTGGTCACCAAATTACAGGAAGGATATAAATAAGGTTGAAAGAGTGCAGAGAAGGTTTACAAGGATGTTGCCGGGACTTGAGAAACTCAGTTACAGAGAAAGGTTGAATAGGTTAGGACTTTATTCCCTGGAGCGTAGAAGAATGAGGGGAGATTTGATAGAGGTATATATAATTATGATGGGTATAGATAGAGTGAATGCAAGCAGGCTTTTTCCACTGAGGCAAGGGGAGAAAAAAACCAGAGGACATGGGTTAAGGGTGAGGGGGGAAAAGTTTAAAGGGAACATTGGGGGGGGGGCTTCTTCACACAGAGAGTGGTGGGAGTATGGAATGAGCTGCCAGATGAGGTGGTAAATGCAGGTTCTTTATTAACATTTAAGAATAAATTGGACAGATACATGGATGGGAAGTGTATGGAGGGATATGGTCCGTGTGCAGGCCAGTGGGACTAGGCATAAAATGGTTCAAAACAGCCAAGAAGGGCCAAAAGGCCTGTTTCTGTGCCGTAGTTTTTCTATGGTTTCTATGGTTTCTAAATCGGGCTGTCATCTTAAACGAAACACCAAAAGTTAATATGCGTGCACAGCAAGTAAATAGGAAGACAAAGTGAATGATAGCTCTAACTGCAGGAGGATGGAATACAATGGTGGTGGTCTTGTTGCATCTGGAGCACTATATAGCAATATAGCATCCTTGTTTAAGGATATCATCCTTACTAGAGGCAGAGCAGTGAAGATTCTGCTGGTATATTCCTTGATTGAGATGGTTGGCTGGTGCTAATGATTGAACAGATTGGACCTGATTGTTAAGATGCTGCCCGATAACTGGTGACTCTTTACATGCAGCTCTGATGGGAATCATTAGATATTCCCATTTAGGACCAATATCCTGGCAGGGAGGTTTGCAAAGGCTATGGGGGAGTGTTTAAACTAGAATTGCTGGGGGTGGGAACCGAACTGAAGTGACAGAGGAAGGGTAGTTTGGCTCACAAATAGAGAAAGCTTGGAGACAGTGCAAGAGGGAGGATAGGCAGGTGATAGAGAATGGTTTGAGATGTGTCTATTTTAATGCAAGGAGTATTATGAACCATGCGGATGAGTTTAGAGTGTGGATCAGCATTTGGAGCTATGATGTTGTGGCCATTACAGAGACTTAGATGGTTCAGGGGCAGGAATGGCTACTTCAAGTGCCAGGCTTTAGATGTTTCAGAAAGGACAGGGAGGGAGGCAAAAGAGGTGGGGGCATGGCACTGTTGATCAGCGATAGTGTCATGACTGCAGAAAAAGAGGAAGTCATGGAGGGGTTGTCTACACAGTCTCTGCGGGTGGAAGTTAGGAAAAGGAAGGGGTGAATAACTCTACTGGGTTTTTTTTTTGCAGACCACCCAATAGTAACAGGGACATCGAGGAGCAGATAGGGAGACAGATTCTGGAAAAGAGTAATAATAACAGGGTTGTTGTGGTGGGAAATTTTAATTTCCCAAATATTGATTGGCATCTCCCTAGAGTGAGGGGTTCAGATAGGGTGGAGTTTGTTAGGTGTGTTCAGGAAGGTTTCTTGACACAATATGTAGATAAGCCTACAAGAGGAGAGGCTGTACTTGATCTGGTAATGGGAAAGGAACCTGGTCAGGTATCAGATCTCTCAGTGGGAGAGCATTTTGGAGATAATGATCACAATTCTATTTCCTTTATTATAGCATTGGAGAGGGATAGGAACAGAAACGTTAGGGAAATGTTAACTAGAGTAAGGGGACTTATGAGGCTATCAGTCTGGAACTTGGAAGCATAAATTGGAAACGGATGTTCTCAGGGAAATGTATGGAAGAAATGTGGCAAATGTTCAGGGGATACTTGCGTGGGATTCTGCATAGGTACGTTCCAATGAGACATGGAAAGGATGGTTGGGTACAGGAACCATGGTGTACAAAGACTGTTGTAAATCTAGTCAAGAAGAAAAGAAGAGCTTATGAAAGGTTCAAAAAACTAGGTAATGGTAGAGATCTAGAAGATTATAAGCTTAGCAGGAAGGAGCTGAAGAATGAAATTAAGAGAGCCAGAAGGGGCCATGACCCCAAGGCATTCTACCAGTATGTGAAGAGCACAAGGATAAGTCGTGAGAGAATAGGACCAATCAAGTGTGACAGTGGAAAAGTGTGTATGGAACCGGAGGAGATAGCAGAGGTACTTAATAAATACTTTGCTTCAGTATTCACTATGGAAAAGGATCTTGGTGATTGCAGGAACAACTTACAGCGGACGGAAAAGCTTGAGCATGTAGATATTAGATATTAAGGAAGAGAATGTTCTGGAGCATTTGAAAACCTTCAAGTTGGATAAGTCACTCGGACCTGACAAGATGTACCCCAGGCTACTGTGGGAAGTGAGGGAGGAGGTCGCTGAGCCTCTGGCGATGATCTTTGCATCATCAATGAGGACAGGAGAGGTTCCAGAGGATTGGGGGAGGGGGTTGCAAATGTTGTTCCCTTATTCAAGAAAGGGAGTAGATATAGCCCAGGAAATTATAGACCAGTGAGTCTTACTTCATGGGTTGGTAAATTGATGGAGAAGATCCTGAGAGACAGAACTTATGAACATTTAGAGAGGCATAATATGATTAGGAATAGTCAGCGTGGTTTTGTCAAAGGCAGGCCGTGCCTTACAAGCCTGATTGAATTTTTTGAGGATGTGACTAAACACATTGATGAGGTTAGAGCCATAGATGTAGTGTATATGGATTTTAACAAAGCAGTTGATAAAGTACCCCATGCAAGACTTATTGAGAAAGTAAGGAGGCACGGGATCCAAAGGATAATTGCTTTGTGGATCAAGAACTGGCTTGCCCACAGAAGGCAAAGAGTGGTTGTAGACAGGTCATATTCTGCATGGAGGTTGGTGACCAGTGGTGTGCCTCAGAGATCTGTTCTGGGACCCCTACTCTTTGTGATTTTTATAAATGACCTGAATGAGGAAGTGGAGGGATGGATTAGTAAATATGCTGATGACACAAAGGTTGGGGGTGTTGTGGATAGTGTGGAGGGCTGTCAGAGATTACAGCGGGATATTGATAGGATGCAAAACAGGGTTGAGAAGTTCCAGATGGAGTTCAACACAGATAAGTGTGTGATGGTTTATTTTGGTAGGTTCAGTATGATGGCAGAATATAGTACTAATGATAAGACTCTTAGAAGCGTGGAGGATCAGCGGGATCTTGGTGTCCAAGTCCATAGTCATACGGTGCATTGGCCTTCATCAGCCGTAGGATTGAGTTTAAGAGCCAGGAGGCAATGTTGCAGCTATATAAGACCCTGGTCAGACCCCACTTGGAGTACTGTGCTCAGTTCTGGTCGCCTCACTACAGGAAGGATGTGGAAACCATAGAAAGGGTGCAGAGGAGATTTACAAGGATGTTGCCTGGATTGGGGGGCATGCCTTATGAGAATAGGTTGAGAGAACTAGGCCTTTTCTCCTTGGAGTGACAGAGGATGAGAGGTGACCTGATGGAGCTGTACAAGATGATGAGAGGCATTAATCATGTGGATAGTCAGAGGCTTTTTTCCCAGGGCTGAAATGGCTAGCACGAGAGGGCACAGTTTTAAGGTGTTTGGAAGAAGGTACAGAGGAGATGTCAGGGTAAGTTTTTTACGTAGAAAGTGGTGAGTGCGTGGAATGGGCTGCTGGTGGCGGTGGTGGAGGTGGAAATGATAGGGTCTTTTAAGAGACTCCTGGACAGGTACATGGAGCTTAGAAAAATAGAGGGCTATGGGTAAGCCTAGGTAGTTCTGAGATAAGGACATGTTCGGCACAGCTTTGTGGGCTGAAGGGCCTGTACTGTGCTGTAGGGTTTCTATGTTTCTATGTTTCTACTACCGCAGATGAAATCCACAGTCACAGACATGGGCACTTCAGCAAGCAACATTGTTTTAAGGCATTGAAAAAACCTATTCATACTCAAACTTGGCGGACCCTGGACTGTAGACTTAGGGTCACACGTGCATTACCCCTTTAAGAAAATGTAAGCACAGAAGCCGATCCAGCCTGCAGGTACAATAGAAACATAAAGACTTTAGAACCCTTCTCCTGACTATTCTGCTGGTGAATATAGAGTCTCTGGAAAATAAAACTGGAAATTTTAGAGGAAGATTGCAATACCAGGGAAAGATCAGAGACTGCTGTGACTTTGTCTCATGAAACGTGGCTCATTGGTGCCATTTTGGATTCTGCAGTTGTAGCACGATGGCGTCACCATTCTCTGCAAAGACAGAACAGTTCAGTCTTTTAAAGGTAGAGGAGGTGGAGTATGCTTTATGATTAACTCATCGTGATGCACAGATGTGGTGAATCTGTCTGAATCCTGCTCACCTGAGCTGGAACGTCCTGCAATCAAATGTTGCTCATTTTATCTGCTGAGGGAGTTCTCTGCCGTCATCCTGGTAGCTGTGTACATTCCACCTCAGGCCAACATCAGGTAGGCATTGGAGGAGCTGAGTACTGTAATCAACAGTCCTGAAACAGTGCACCCCAATACCTTCTTATCATTGTTGGGGATTTCAACCAGGCCAGCTTGAAGAAGTTCCTGAACAATTACCACCAACATATCACCTATGGAGCCAGAGAAGCCAATATACGTGACCGCTGTCATCAAGATACTTATCATGTCATCCCACACCCACTCTTTAGAAAGTCCAATCACCTGGTTGTATTCCTATTCCCGACACATTGGCAAAGACTGAAGGCTGCAGCACCGGTGGTGAGAACGAAGAAATATTTTCAGTGGAGACTGAAGACCACTTACAGGACTGCTTTGGACAATATTCAGGGATTCATCTTCGAAACTGAATGAATATGCCACAGTTGACACCGACTTCATGAAGACCTGTGTGGATGAATGTGTGCCTTTGAGAACATACTGGACTTACTCAAGCCAGAAATCGTGGATGATCCAAGAGAATCATAGTCTATTGAGGGTTAAATCCGCAGCACTCAAGACCAATGATCCACAACTATACATGGAGTCCAACTAAGACTTTAAAAAGGCAATTTTAAGAGTGAAAAAAACAATTCTGATTGAAGTTAGAGACAGAATTAGATGAACATCAGCTCTGGCAGGATATATGGGACATTACTTCCTGCAAAACAAAACTTAATATCACGAATGGCTGTGATGCTTCACTCCTAATTGAGCTGAACGCCGGTTATGCACATTTTGAAAATGAGAATAAAACTGCACCTGTGCAAATCCCTACAGCATCTGGTGACACTGTGATCTCTGTCTCAGAGGCCGACGTCAGAACACCTTTCAAGCGGGTGATCCTTCTGATTCTGACCTGTACCTTCTGGATTTTAGAATGAGAGGTGTTCAGTGGGGATGACTAGGGATATCTTTGAATGGAAGAGCATAGTGTCTGCATAAAGTCCTCCGAGGATTGTGAATCTTTGGAATTCTTATCTAGAGAACTGTGGTTGATGTGTTATTAAGTATATTAAAGATTGAGATAGATTTTTGGACAATGTGAAACATAAACCTGGCAAGGAAATGTGACAGCACAGAACACATAGCCACAATCTAACTGAAAGGTACAGCCGGTTTGAGGGACATTGAATTTTATTCCAGCCCCTGCTTCTTGTGTGCTTTATAGAAGTCATGGGCACAACAGCAGATTTTGTGAATCATGCATTGTAAGACCATAAGACCATTAGGCATAGGAGCAGAATTCGGCCATTTGGCCCATCAAGGCTACTCGCCATTCAATCATGTCTGATCCTTTTCCCCCTCCTCAACCCCATTCCCTGGCCTTCTCTCCATAACCTTTGGTGCCATGTCCAATCCCTGCCTTAAATACACCCAACCATCTGGCCTCTGCAGCTGCCTGTGGTAACAAATTCCACAAATTCACCACCTCCTGGCTGAAGAAATTTCTCCACATCTCTGTTTTAAATGGACACCCCTCTATTATGAGGCTGTGCCCTCTTGTCCTAGATTCCCCTACCATGGGAAACAGCCTTTCCACATCTACTCTGTCTAAGCCTTTCAACGTTCGAAAGATTTCAATGAGATTCCCCCTCATCCTTCTAAATTCCAGCAAGTACAGACTCAGATTCATCAAACGTTCCTCACATGATAACCCTTTCATTCCCAGAAACACCCTTGTGAGCTTTCTCTGAACCCCCTCCAATGCTAGCACATCTTTTCTTAGATGAGAAGCCCAAAACTGTTCACAATACTCAAGGTGAGGCCTCACCAGTGCCTTATAAAGCCTCATTCCTGCTCTTCTATTCTAGACCTCTTGAAATGAATGCTAACATTGCATTTACCTTCCTCACCACTGACTCAACCTGCAAGTTAACCTTTAGGATGTTCTGCACAAGGACTCCAGTGCCTAGCAGTAACAGATATGTCTGATAAAGGTCACATTGTATTCATCTGTCAAAACGTTCATGGTTTACATGGCTATCCTAAAGATACACCAAACTAATGCTCTTCAGCACTTCAGTTCAAGAATTAGACACAGAAGTTCACTGTATTATAGATTTCAAAGTCAAATCAAAATCATGTATGCACAAGTATAATTGAAAACTTGTTTTCAGCAGCATTGCAGGCACATAGCATCAGATGAGGAGCATTCACAAGAAAAAACATGAATGTAACATAAATAATACAGAATTTTTTTTACAAAAGAAGAACACAAGTAGAACAATAAAATACAAGTCCATATTACAGCAACATTGTCAAAGTGGTCATAGTGTTGTTAAACTGTAGTAATTACTATTTTGCTGGGTGGTTCAAGTACTGAATATCTGAAGGCACAGTTGTCTGAACAGATTCTTCACTTTAAATGCTGGGGAAGCACCATGAGGGGTACATATCAGAGGGTAGTCAGGAAAATACTGGCAAACGTCTGTCAATAAAATCAGGTCTTCTATAGCCATACAAATACACATGAAAATGTAGAATTTGTTGATACATATTGCAGCAATGGCAGCAGTTCATTATAAAAATCATAGCATTTTCCTGAAAAATTCAGTCAAATTTTCGAAAAAGAACTAACAAGACATAACAATGAGCTTGTTTTAAAAATCAAAGTGGCTTAAGATAACAGGTTACCCAGAGATGGGTGATTGGGCACTCATTAGTAATGCCCATGTCGGGGATATACCCACTTTCAATTATTTTAATAAAACAGCAACCAATTATATTTCCGGAACACATTAAAAGTAATTCTTTATAGAATAAAATAAAGAAACAATTCATTTTCATGCGATTCATGTGATCATGCTGTCTGTGCTGTGTTAGATTCTGTTACTTTTGTGATTCCAAAGCTGCAGGTGGATCAACAGCATAGATAAAGGAATATGTTTTAATTAAAAGAAAGAACGAATGCACTGCTACAGATATTCTGAGTGAAAATTAATGGTTGAGGTATTTTACCCACAACTGCATAATTCAAATGCAGCTAAAAAAAATTCATCTGTACTCCAGAAAAAAAAAATTAGATCCGTTTTCCCTCCCAAGCACAGATTCTTATCTCCTTTTATAATTCCAAACATATTAAAATTTCAATGCATTTAGTCTGATAGATACTTTTAAGAAACAGAACAATAATTCTCTCAGGGTTACTACCAATTTTGATGCTGGTTCCTGGATTTAGTTAAATCAATTCTGATTAAAATTCTGTGCAGGTTCAATATTCCACTGAGACTGGAGATGAATGGCAGGCAGTGGTTGAGTAGAACAGCATGCTAACAAATGAGATCCTAGTGCTCCACAGAGGATGGAATAAATTACTTCACCAATAGAAGTTATATCTTGATGACGGTAAATTAAATCTGCTAACTTAATAACTTAGCTTGTTATAATAAGTTGCTCAGCCTGAGCTATAGTAGCACACCGAACTACATGAGTTTTAATGTTGAGTGGTGAACAAATGCATCAGCCTCACTCCAGACGTAGCTTTGAACTAATTTAAATGTCTGTATTGAGCTTCAGATCCAATGGTACCTTTTACATTACATTGATTTTGCAAGTTAATAATTGCAGAGCTGTGTCACTTATTGGAGCTGTTTGGTTATAAAACCAAATAAACAAACTATTTCAAAAACAAAAGGTCATTAAAGAAAAGTGTTACTGCTGAAGTCTGGCTTAAATCATTTTGCTTTCAGTGAAGGATATAGCCCACCCATAGCATGATAAATTTTAACAAATAACAAAAATATATGCTGAGTGGCCACTTTATTAGGTACTCCAGTACACTTGCTCATTAATGCATAAACACATGCAGACATGGACAAGAGGTTCAGTTGTTGTTTAGGCCAAACATCAGAATGGGGAAGAAATGCGATCTATGTAACTTGGATTGTAGAATGATTGTTGGTGCCAGACAGGGTGGTTTGAGTATCTCAGAAAATTGCAGACCTCCTGGGATTTTCACGCCCAACTCTCTGGAGTTTACAGAGAAAGGAGCGGAAAACAAAATTCAACCCGTGTGTAGCAGTTCCATGGGCAAAACCGCCTTATTAGTAAGCAAGCTCAGAGGAGAATGGCCAGACTGGTTCAAGCTGACAGCATGGTGACAATAACCCCATGTTACAACACTGGTGGGCAGAGGAACACCTCTGAACATACAACACATCAACCTTTGAAGTGGATGTGCTGTAGCAGCAGAAGACCATAGGCACTCTCTCAGTGGCTACTGTTAGGTTCAAGAAGTAGCTAATAAAATGGCCACTGAGTGAGAGCCCTTGTGAATCAGATTCAAGCTTATTGTCAATAACATTTGATGTTTTGTGACTTCAGTACATTGCAAGTATAATTAATTACAATCCCAATGAATTATATTGCAATTATTACTACAGTATATTACTAAGTTAGAATAAGAAATAAAATACATAAATAGTGCAAAAGGAAAATAGTGCGATAGGCTTCATGGGTTCAGAAATCTGATAGCGTAGGAAGAAACTGTTGAGTGTGTGTCCTCAGGCATGTGTCCCTCCTCTCAATAGTAGTAATGAGAAGAGGGTATGTCTGAGATTGTGAGTGTCCTTCACGATAGATGCCACCTTCTTGAGGCACCAGCATTTGAAGATACCCTTGATGGAATTTGCCTATTACCACAACATGTCTACATGGCCTTGGATCACCTGGGCATTAGCATTACCTACATCATTCTGCTGTTTATTGATTATAGCTCATCTTTCAACACAATCAAACTCTCAGTTCTAATCAACAATCTCCAAATCCTGGGCCTCTGTACCTCCCTTGATCCTACTGGATCCCTGACTTCCTCATTGGAAGACCACAGTCTGTGCAGATCAGAAATAACATCTTCCCATCACCGACCTTCAACATTGGTGCACATTAAGAATGTGTGCTTAGCCTATGGATATACTTTGTCTTCATCCTACAGTTGTATGGCTGGGCACAGCTCAAACACCATCTATAAATTAGCTGATGATGCAGCTATTGTAGGCAGAATTTCAGATGGTGACAGCGAGACATACAGTAGTGAGGTAGGTCAGCTGGTTGAGTGATGTTGCAAAAACCTTGCACTCGACATCAGTAAGACCAAGGAATTGATTGTGGAGTTCAAGAACAGGAAGTTGAGGGAACACACACCAGTCCTCAATGAGGAATCAGCATTGGAAAGAGTGAACAGTTTCAACCTGCTGGGTGTCAACATTTCTGAAGATCTATCCTGCGCCCAACATATTGCACAATTATAAAGAATGCACAAGAGTGGATATATTTCATCAATAGTGTGAGGAGACTCAGTATGCCACCAAACACTCTTGCAAATTTCTAAAAATGTGCTGTGGAGAGCATTCTAACTGGTTGCATCACCACCTGGTATGGAGGGGTCACTGCGCAGAATCAGAAAAAGCTGCAGCAAGTTGTAAACTGAGCCAGCTCCATCATGGGCACTAGACCTTCCAGCAGCCAAAAGGCAGCATTGATCATTAAAGACTGTCTTCACAGATGACATTCTCTCTCCTCATTCCTACCATCAAGAGGAGGTACCGGAGCCTGAAGACACACACTCAATGTTTCAGGAACAGCTTCTTTCCCTCTGTCATCCGATAGTGGAATGGTCAATGAACTAACTGGTAACGTACGGACCTATTTCCTTTAGAGCAATGAGCCCCCACCTCGTAGCACTGCATATTGATCTATTGTCCGTGCATGTGCGTTTTACTCTCTCTGTCTTGCTGCAATGTGAATACACCAGTTAAAGCCATCTCCCGCTTGCATGCTTTTATTTAATCAATATGCAGTTGTGCGCAGACACAATAAATTGGCAACGAGAATGAACCTGAATGTCAGAAAAAATCATGAACAGCACTGACAGTTACAGACCGATTACGGGACAAACAGTGGGGGTTAAACAGCATGAGAAAGCCGTCATGGACACTCACAAAGGAATGTGTGAGTACAGTGAAAGACTCCTTGAATTTAAAGTGAAAATAATGTTGTGATGGCTTCATTCGGGAAAGTTGACAAATTTGATAGCACTAATGAAGGCTGCAAACAACGTGAAGGAGCTAAAGAGAGCCCCTACACTTAGCTTAATGGGTGCAAGAACATAAGTCTCGTATGCAACCCAGTAACCCCTGAAAAGCCAGCAAAATTGTTACAACTATACAAAATCATTTGGACCCTAAACTGCTGGTAATAGCTGAATGATTTTACAAAAGTAACCAGTCAAAAGATGAAAACATTTCTGAATACATTGCAGAAATGCACAAACTTTCCCAGTACTGTGACTTTAGAGATGGACTTTCTGATGCATTAAGGGACGGTCTTGTATTCGGCTTGCATAGTCAAAACATTCAAAAAAGGCTATTATCTGAAGGAGACCTAACCTTAGAATGACCATTGATCGTTGCAATATCGTTAGATACTGCAGCAAAGGATGCAGCAGAACAACAGAAAAGGAGCTTAGAATATCAAATGCACAAAATGTCCCTGAACAGTGCAACTAGCCAAAGATGTGATCGATGTGGCAAATCCTCCCATGATGCAAATGACTGTTGGTTCAAAGAAAAAGTATGCAAAATGTCACAGACAGGATCCCACTACCTCTGCAGACAAAAGTTTACACTAGTTACAGATCACCAGCCCCTTTTGTCCATTTTCAATCCCAGGAAGAGGATTCCAGTGATGACGACTACCCAGTTACAATGTTAGGCACTATTCATAGGAGCCCAACTCTTACGACATAGAGTTCAAGGGTACCAATCAACATAGCAATTCTGATGGCTTGTCACATCTTCCACTCTTGGCAACTGAAGAAGTCACCCAGCAGAAGTGTCCCACACCACATTGGTGGATCAGTTGCCTGTAACAAGTTGTGAAATACAAAGGAAAACAAAGAATGACCATACATTGACTAAGTCTGTGAAATCCCATGTAAGGATGGCCAGCTCAATGTAACTCTATGTTTCCAGAACTCTCTGCGAGACAAGACCAACTGATGGTTTGTCAAAGAACGCTGATGTGGGGATCTTGTGTTGTGGTTCCCTCTAAACTGCGCACCAGAGTGTTAGAAAATTTGCATGAAGGACACCTGGGTACAGTCAAGATGAAGAGTCTTGCCCGGAGCTATGTGTGGTGGCTGTGAGTAGATAAACAGATTGAAAGCTTGGCCAAAAGTTGTTCAGGATGCCAAAAGGTTCAAAATGTGCTCCCACAGCCACCATTATACCCATGGGAGTGGCTGTCTTTGCCATGGCAAAGAGTACATATTGACTTAGTTGGGCCATTCATGAACTCCATGTCTCAGATTGCTGTGGATGCTCATTTGGAGTGGCTGGAGGTTATACCAATAAAGTCAACCACTTCAGCAAAGTCTATCTCCACTCTGAGGACTACCTTTGCCAGAAATGGCTTACCAGAACAAATTGTGAGTGACAACGGGCCACAATACATGTCAGAAGAATTCTGACTGTTCATGAATAAAAATGGCATCAGACATTTCAAGTCAGCTCCTCACCACCCAGCAAGACATGGGTTAGCTGAAAGGTTTATCCAAACCTTCAAGAAGTCAGGTAAAGCGACGAACAAGAAGGGCATTCCTCTACAGCACAAGGTGGACAACTTCCTTTTTGTGTATTGCAACTCTGATAATGCAGCGTTGAATCAAACACCTGCAATGCTGTTCATGAACAGGAATCCGAGATCTCGCACAAACCTCCTGAATACATATCTATGGAGGGAAGTACAGAATAAACAGTTCAGCCAGTTGCCAAGTGAAGCAGCAAGGAGCTTCGAGATTGGACAGGAAGTCTTAGTGCGTGATTACCAAGAAGACAAGCTGACACCTGGTAGGGTAGCTACAAGAACTGGACCACTGGTGTACACAGTGGATGTTGGAGATCAGACATGGAGACGTCATGTTGACCAGATACTGGATGCTCAACCGAAGAACACACCCGAGTCAACTGCTTCCAACAAGATGAACACATTACAGTCACTTGATTTACCTCTCAGTGATGATCATGTCACTGACAGCAATGTGACACCAGTAACCGAGAAAGTTGCCGTAGACAAGACACCTAACAAACCTAATGGTTCTCCACAGGTCCAGAGGCAACACCCAAAAGACTGAATCATAGAACCATAGAACCATAGAAACTACAGCACAGAAACAGGCCTTTTGGCCCTTCTTGGCTGTGCCGAACCATTCTCTGCCTAGTCCCACTGACCTGCACACGGACCATATCCCTCCATACACCTCCCATCCATGTATCTGTCCAATTTATTCTTAAATGTTAAAAAAGAACCCGCATTTACCACCTCATCTGGCAGCTCATTCCATACTCCCACCACTCTCTGTGTGAAGAAGCCCCCCCTAATGTTCCCTTTAAACTTTTCCCCCCTCACACTTAACCCATGTCCTCTGGTTTTTTTCTCCCCTTGCCTCAGTGGAAAAAGCCTGCTTGCATTCACTCTGTCTATACCCATCATAATTTTATATATCTCTATCAAATCTCCCCTCATTCTTCTACGCTCCAGGGAATAAAGTCCTAACCTATTCAACCTTTCTCTGTAACTGAGTTTCTCAAGTCCCGGCAACATCCTTGTAAACCTTCTCTGCACTCTTTCAACCTTATTTATATCCTTCCTGTAATTTGGTGACCAAAACTGAACACAATACTCCAGATTTGGCCTCACCAATGCCTTATACAACCTCATCATAACATTCCAGCTCTTATACTGAATACTTTGATTAATAAGGGCCAATGTACCAAAAGCTCTCTTTACGACCCTATCTACCTGTGATGCCACTTTTAGGGAATTTTGTATCTGTATTCCCAGATCCCTCTGCTCCACTGCACTCCTCAGTGCCTTACCATTAACCCTGTATGTTCTACGTTGGTTTGTCCTTCCAACTGTGAAGTTATCTATGGACTATTATTTTGAAAGCATGTTTATTTGGAATATGGGTTTATGAAAGGCAAATTGAATGTTTTGTGCATAGAAAGTTTTATGTTGCATTAATCTAAAGGGGGAGGAAATGTAATGTATGAATCTAATTGTTTTAGAGCAAAGACCCCCCTTAGCACTACATACTGATCTGTTGTATATGCATGCACATTGTTCTCTCTCTCAGTGCAATGTGAATACACCAGTTAAAATCATCTCCCGCACGCGTGCTTTTATTGAATCGATATGTAGTTGTGCACAGACCCAGCGTAACCCATGTACTTTTTTCTCTCTTTTTTTTGCTCTCTTTTTGCACTATTTAATTAATTTATTTTTTAAATATAAATTTCTGTAAATTGCAGTTAAGTGTTTTATTATTATGTATTGCAATGTACTGCTGCCGCAAAACAACAAGTTTCATGACAAGCAGCACACATAAAAGTTGCTGGTGAATGCAGCAGGCCAGGCAGCATCTCTAGGAAAAGGTACAGTTGATGTTTCGGGCCGAGACCCTTCGTCAGGACAAACTGAAAGAAGAGCTAGTAAGAGATTTGAAAGTGGGTGGGGGAGGGGGAGATCTGAAATGATAGGAGAAGACAGGAGGGGGAGGGATGGAGCCAAGAGCTGGATAGTTGATTGACAAAAGGGATATGAGAGGATCATGGGACGGGAGGCCTAGGGAGAATGAAAAGGGGGAGGGGGAGAAAAGCCCAGAGGATGGGCAAGGGGTATAGAGAGAGGGACAGAGGGAGAAAAAGGAGAGAGAGAAAAAGAATGTGTGTATATAAATAAATAAATAACGGATGGGGTACGAGGGGGAGGTGGGGCATTAGGGGAAATTTGAGAAGTCAATGTTCATGCCATCAGGTTGTAGGCTACCCAGACGGAATATAAGGTGTTGTTCCTCCAACCTGAGTGTGGCTTCATCTTGACAGTAGAGGGGGCCGTGGATGAACATTGACTTCTCATTCTTCTTTTAGTTAGTCCTGACGAAGGGTCTCAGCCCGAAACGTCGACTGTACCTCTTCCTAGAGATGCTGCCTGGCCTGCTGCGTTCACCAGCAACTTTGATGTGAGTGGCTTGAAATTTCAGCATCTGCAGATTTCCTCCTGTTTGAAGTTTCATGACTTATGCCAGTGATGTTAAATGTGATTCTGATGGCGAGGCTAGGGTCCATGATCGAGTTAGCTGAATGTACAATCCTTCGTAGCCTCTTTCGATCCTGGGCACTGAAGACTTCAGACTAGTTACTGATGCAATCTGTCAGAATGCTCTTCACTGTACATCTAAGGAAATTTACTGATGTCTTTAGTGACATACCAAATCTCTTCAAACTCCGAATGATGTATAGCTGCTGGTGTGCTTTCTTCATGATTGCATCAATATGATGGGCCCACAGTAGATCTGTTGAGATGTTGATGCACAGGAACTTGAAGCTGCTCACCCTTTCTACTGCTGACTCTTAATGAATGGTGTCTGTTCTCCAAGCTGAGAATATCTGTGCATTGTGAATAGAGCAATCTGCTAAAATGAATTATGACAAAGTTTTTGCCATGTAGATTTATAAAGTCCTTAACTTTAGATATGAATAAGAGTCCAGAAATTGATGACTGAAAGCTAACACAGGATATTCTCCTGCTTGGCGTTAGAAATACTAAACATTGAGACTTTTCAGTATGTTTCAGGTTAACACTTCATCAAGGAATAAGAATGGAGGTAGGACTGTGTGATTAAAACTATTTGTGATGGATTGGTTCAGGATCTGGCCTCTTGCCAGTGCACTCATATGATTGCTATTGCTGAACAGTGTTGGCTTACAAATAATAAAAAAAACTGAGAAGCAATCTTGACTTTGTACAAAAACATAATTAGATAATGATAGATAACAAAGTTTAGCAATGACTGATCTGTTAGGGAAGGAAAGGAAAAGCATGAGAAATGGCGCACTTAGTTCATTTGAAGGGACTGAAGATGAGGCATTTTTTTCAGGTTTTAATTTCGTTAGATCTGAAGAGATCACCTGTCAGATGTCTTGACAAAGGGTTTCTAGATTATGAAGCTTTGTTAGTGAACAGTAATGGATCAATTGCAAGAATGTGGCAGCTGCTCAAGTGGCTGATTGATCGCGTGTGAATCAATTAGGCCTCCTATGCACAGAAGACTTTCTCTTTTGGTGTATGCTTTTGCCTTGGTGGGCCCGGTTCATCTCTCCCACACTGTATGTCACCCGCAGCATACCATTACTAGCATGACTCAGTAAAAATGCTAAAGCCTACTACTCTGTTGACATTCTTACTCCACGCACACGAAACAGTTAGGAGTGAAAATGTTTGATTCAGGAGGATAGAATGATGTTAGTACAAATTAACACAAAGAACCTGACATAAAATATTATTGAAACAAAGACCAAGGATTATTTTAAAAGAGAATTAGTTGGCTGATTGTGTAAGAATATCATTAGTCCAGAATTCCAAATGGGAAACCTTATCTCCCTATTCAGTTGGAAGGTAGCCAGACAGGTGGAATTAGTCATAGTCATAGTCATAGTCATACTTTATTGATCCCAGGGGAAATTGCTTATTGATACCAGACAATCAATATTATGACCATGTGCTCGTTGATCGAGACAGGTTGTTAGGAATGAGGAATCTCCTGATTGGCCAATGTATCATCAAGTAGCCTCAAATGATCATGATTGTGGCCATAATGAGATATTTTGCCACACTTGATTCTATTATTGTGTGTGGGTGAGGGTGAGAGGGGGTGTGGGAGATGTGTAGAGAGGGAAGACTCTGGCTGAATGGACCATGGGAAGAAGTAGGATCTCGGGTTCAGTCTGGTTGTGTGGCAGAGGATTAATGTTAACACTTGACTTGGTGATGGTATCACCAGAAGGTCATAGACAAACCAAAACATCATCAGCTCTCATCCTGAGCAACAAGCACTGCTTGAGAAAACATTTTCTGCCAAGATACTATATACTTTGTAACATTTAAATCAGCTCTGAATGTCAACTAATTTTATATTTTTATGGGTCATTCCAAATAAATTGCCTTTTTTATTAGAAGGATAATGTAATGTAAACTATTTCAAAGCTCGATCTTCTAAATGGCTGTCCAGTTAGTTTAGTAAAATTATGCAGGATCAGATGCAAAGAATAGCAGAAATAAACTAAAATTATTGTTCAATTTGATGGCTTTTCCTTTGTCTGTTCAGAGGCTGATATCCATCTCCACTTAGGATTTCTACAACATCTCACCAATTCAATCTTAATCTCACCACATATCATGGGCATTAACATTTGAGAATTATAACTATAAACATGAGTAAAATTCAATGCTTTTAGACTAAAATGCATCAAAATGTTGAGCATACAGTAGTTGTTTTTATCTCAGTAGTTGTTTAATGTTTTGTACCTTGCCCAGTTAGTAGCAAAGTGTGATTTCCAGGAGGACATTCTGAACTCTACCCTGATACTGGATTTCCGTTCTGCAGCAACTCATAGCTGTGCAAGAATCCATCAAAATCTGTTGGTGTATAGCACAATAATTAGATACATCTAATGACTATAAACAAAAAGAAGCAGATAACATCAGGATTAAAGGCTTGTTCAATTTAAAAACATAAACAGTGTAGATTTCCTTTTCATCATTAATTTCCTTCTTTATCATTAACATTGAGTTTGTGTGTTTTTCATCATTAACTGAATTTATATGCTTTCATCTGCTAGCTGACTTGCCTTCCTTCATTAGTCAAAGTTTCAAAGACTCTAATGATTAGAGTTTAATCAATTAAAGTAGACAACACTTGATGGATTACCATTGAAATCATATTTCTAGTGATAAATGGAATTTGGGTGTCAGGTCTCATTCTTGAGGTTGAGGAAACAAGTTTTGGATCTGTATCTTTTATGGCATAGGGTGATGTTACAACCCAGTCTGTTTGGACACATATGAGAGTAAGCAGAATATAATGACTTGACTGTATGATCCTTGGATAAAAACCAATACCTGCTTGATATGCCAGATATGTGTTATAACATTGTATAATTGTAATTTACCTCAAGCATCAATTTTCAGCAAGATGGGCTTTGTAATAACTGAACTATGAGGATCTCTGGCTATCCATCCCATAGGATGATGATGGTTCTTTTCAGTCAGCTAGTGGGGTGGTATCCCACTCCTCAGAAAGGAACAGCATGTGCGTGAGTGGATTTTAGGTGAGTAGGGGGTTACACAGGTCCAGACCCGCCCTCTCGACATCCCCTCCCGGATCCAGCGGCATGGTGGGGTCCAAGATGGCTGGGGGACGTACTGTTGCAGTGAATGGACAGACCAAGCTTCGATGCAAGGTTTGCCCTTTCCGCACTTCATGGCATGTGTTTGCCAGATGGCTGTTGACCCTACGAGACGGTTCATCCACCCTTTGACAGGTCTTGTTTTTCGTCCTGCAGGGTGTCTAGCCACCCTCCTCATCAGGCAAGCCTGATGGGGGAGCCGGTTTAGTCGCCGACCACCCGACCATGCGACAGGTTACATGGTACCAGTAGCACTCAGACGAGTGACCTGACCAGAAGAGGATAGTGACCAGAAGACTGTGAGGATAGTGCCTGACCAAGGTTGCATATGCACAGCTCCAGACTGAGCCAATATTTGGACACACCTGCATATAAATATTGCTGTTCCCAACATCTTCCATCAAATTGTACATCCTTGAATAGCCAAATATTGGAAGTGAGTTCAGGCCTGTAGAACTTCGTCAGTGGCTGTCAACGCAAGTCTGTTTTAAATGTTTACACACTGTGTATATCTCAGCAATGTGTTTCTGCCCAGATTTCCTAAACTACTTTGTTTGCCTGAAATCCTCATTTCATCTGATGATGATGGCTTGTGAAGATCAGGAGGGAAGAAGAGTCCTCAGCAGTGACGGCATGACTGTTGGTGACTGTGGAGGCCAATTCTGGATCTGCAGACTCTGGTGCAGTAGGGACACGGGAACAGCTGTGATGCAGGTTCTTGGGTAGTAGGATCCTTCCTATGTCTCTTCTTCTCTTCAACAGTTGCTCTTCTGGATTCCTCAGAATTCCTGTCTGCTCCATGGATCAGTGTTCTCCAGCGGTCTCTGTCACAAGCCAGCTGCTGCCACTCATTGACCTCAATATTTGCCAGAGAGAGCTGCTGCTTTAGTTGGTCTTTGTGCCTCTTGTGCAGAAATATCCAATAATATGACAGAACACAAAATCCTTAAAAACTGTCTGCATTCGCCAAGCTGTGATATATTTTGGGAGTCATTTATGGACAAATGGTCCCTAACCCTAAAGAAGGTCATGAAGAGATAGGTTATTTAGCTTGCTGATACATGGCTGATCCATGGCAAAACTTTATATATTGGGTAATACCCACTGCCATAACAATTACACTGACACCTGGATGGTTATGTATTGGGAGGGTCACTTCAGTCATTTTGCTCAGCTTTTTGAGAAACCCAAGGATAAAATGTGATGAGAAATTAAATTCAGTTGCTACTCTGAGCAGAGTCATTCTTAAACTAATGCCCAGATCCAAGCCTAGATTTCTATTTCTTGCCACCTTCTCTTGCATCACTTTCTACAGCATTCAGTTGTACAATATTCAATTCTATTCACAGTCACTCAGTAAATGAAGGGCCAAGCCTGCCTGCAGCAAGATAGTCAGGCATTGGCAGGTGACAAGTGACATTTAGGCCATAAAGTCACCAGGTACTAAGCAGCTCCAGTAAAAAAGAACCTGTCCATCTACCCCTGAATTAATTGAGCCTCCACCGATCAATCAGCCAGAATTGAACACTGAAGAGAAGCTCCTTTCACCAGCCTACAACCATCAGAGTAGGAGATCTGCTATGTATTCAGCAGTGATTTACTCCCCTCTTGATACACAAAGGTCTTTCCACAGTCCACAAGACAAAGGTGACATAGAATGCACAGTCCATGTTCCAAGCATTCCCTGGTAATGCTTCCCAACTCTTTCTGTGCTACATTGAGAACTGTGTTGGCGCTGCTTCATGCCTCTCTTCGTCAGTTTCATGAACTTTGCCTCTAGCTTCCACCCTGCCCATAAATCCCCTTTTTCAATCTCTCTGTTTCCATCTCTGAAGACAACTGTTCATTGATATCTTTAACAAACCCACTGCCACACTTGGCTATCTTGACTATACCTCTTCCCACCCTGTCCCCTGTAAAAATACTATTCCCTTTTCTCAGTTCCTTTGTCTCCACTACATCTGTTCCCAGGGTAAGGCTTTCCTTTCCAGGATATTAGAGATGTCCTCCTTCTTAAAGAATGGGGTTTCCCTTCATCCACCACTGATGCTTCTTTCACCCATATCTCCTCCATTTCCTGGACATCTCTCCTCGCCTATCCTCTTGCTGCCTTAACAACATAGAGTTCCTCTTGTCCTCACTTACCACCCCATGATCTTCTGCATCTACTCTATCTGGCATTCCTAATGTGGCCTCCTTTACACTGGTTAGACCCAACGTAGATTGGGGGACCGCTTTGTTGAGCACCTATATATCCTGCTTTTTAGCAGGGTTTCCTGGTGGCCAACCATTTTAATTCCAATCCCCATACCCATTCCAGCATGTTGGTCCATGGTCTCCTTTACAGCCACGATGAGGCCACTCTCAGGGTGGAGGAGCAACAGCTCGTATTCTGTCCAGGTAGCCTCTAACATGACGGCATGAACATCAATTTCTCCCGCTTCTGGTAACTTCTCCCCCTGCCCCTTCTCTCTTCTTCAATTCCCCAATCTGAATCCCCCTTACCTCTTCTCTTCTCCTCACCTGACTATTACCTCCCCCCCGATGCCCCTTCCTTCCCTTTCTCCCATGATCCACTCTTCTCTCCAGTCAGATTCCTTCTTCTCCAGCCCTTTACCTTTTCCACCTATCACCTCCCAGCTTCTTACTTCATACCGCTCCCTCATCTACCTGTCTTCGCCTATCACCTTTTAGCTTGTAATACTCTCCCTCCCCTCATCTCCTTATTCTGCTTCTTCCCCCTTACTTTCCAATCCTCATGAAGGGTCTCGGCCTTAAATGTTGACTGTTTATTCATTTCCATAGCTGCTGCCTGACTTGCTGAGTTCCATCAGCACTTTGTATGCGTTGCTATGGATTTCCAGCATCTGCAGAATCTCTTGTGTTTATGCTCTCCCCTTGCATGAACAAGCACGGCTGCAACACCAGTCTAGAGACTCAAGTTATCCAAAAAAATCAGGCATTTGGTTGGCTACTCCATCCTATATCCTAAGTATACAATACTTCCTCTACCAATATACTGTGTCTAAAGAATATACTATGACACAACATACTGACGAAGGGTCTTGGCCTGA
This sequence comes from Mobula hypostoma, assembly GCF_963921235.1. NCBI lineage: Eukaryota > Metazoa > Chordata > Chondrichthyes > Myliobatiformes > Myliobatidae > Mobula > Mobula hypostoma. Next base: position 71,712,400 of record NC_086097.1, read on the forward strand.
AATGTCGATTGTTTTGTTTCCATGGATGCTGCCTGACCTGCTGAGTTCGTCCAGCATTTTGTGTATGTTGCTTTGGATTTCTAGCATTTGCAAAATGTTTAAAACATACTATAGTTAGTTGCTTAGGCTACTCTGACAGAGCCAGCACAACCCATGACCCACGACCTTCATCTCCGTGAAGTGTAAGAGAGAAGGTCCATGGGAACACTGCCATTTTGCATGTACTTCTCTAACCTTCTCATCTTCCTCATTTGGAAATACACCAGTGGCTCCTTTTTTTAGGTACACCCGTACACTGGCTTGTTAATGCAAATATGTAATCAGCCAATCATGTGGCAGCAACTCAGTGCATGCAGACAGTGTCAAGAGGTTCAGTTGTTGTTCAGACCAAACATCAGAATGGGAAGAAATGTGATCTAAGTGACTTGGTCTGTGGAATGATCATTGGTGCCAGATAGGGTGCTTTGAGTATCTCAGAAACCACTGATCTCCTGGGATTTTCACACACAACAGTCTCTAGGATTTACAGAGAACTGTGCAAAAATCAAAACCAAAAGAAAAACATCCAGAAATCAGCAGTTCTGTGGGTGAAAGCGCCTCATTAATGAGAGAAGTCAGCAGAGAATGACCAAACTGGTTGAAGCCGACAGGAAGGCAACAGTGGCTCAACTAATAACAGTGGTGTGCAAAAGAGCATCTCTGCATGCACAATACATTGACCTTTGAAGTGGATGGGCTATAGCAGCAGAAGATCACAAACATACGCTCAGTGACCACTTCATTGGGTAAAGAGATACCTGATAACGTGGCCAGTGAGTGTACTGTATATCATCAGTACTACGTCATCAGTGGACCAGTACCCTGGAGCTCGCTATCTAACATAACTATGTTTCATCCAGAGGACTGCTGTGTTTCAAGAAGGGAACTCATCGCATCTGAAGGGCAAAATGGAATGGGCAATGAATGCTATCCTTATGAGCAGTACCCACATTGCAAACAATTGGTAAAACAAAACTCTACCATTCTCCTTGTAGCTGCTACTTTTCTGTTCAAATCAATGAGCCTGCTGGAATTGTTCCAGGTTAACCTGGCACAGACTCTGTGTATGGGCTTCTGTCTTGTTTTCTGAAACAGTGCAGGGAAATCTGAGGAAGTCTCTACTCCCCTGTTGAACTCCATCAGGACTTCCAAGCTTCAATACAATTTGTGTAAAAATCAACAGATGTGGATAGATCTGCCAGTTTTTAAGTGAAACCTTCTCCTATGAATTTGCAGATTTTAGTAGCCAAATGTGGCCTACTGCACAAATGTTGATAATTGGATAGTACTAACAAGTCTGCAGGACGGATTTCTTATTTGTCTTGAATCGAATGAAATCTGGGAAAATTAAAGCAGCTGTTAATTTAAAGCTTATCCACTCAATATATGCAATAGAATTGTGCTCTGTTGTTGACGATCTAGTGGCTTTAGTAACACTGTCATGTGCATTTTTCTTCAGCAGTATGATATTTCCAAATGGTTCCCAATAGACCAGGCAACCAGTGTACATTGTCTGAGTGCCAGCCTATGGACTATCAGTCAGCAATATCTGATTGGACTGCTGAGTGGGGAAAAATTCCATTTTGATTGCTAGTTCTAAACAAGTGCGAGAGTATAAGACAATGATTTTACACTTCCTTCACATACAGTCCATTCGAAGGTAGGAAAGATGTACATAATAGAATTTGAAAAAAATATATATATTGCAGCATCACCTTGTGAGAATGTACTGCATGCTGCTGTTCGTTGACAGCTTCAGTGGACAGTATGTTTGACAGTGCCAGTAAATGCTTCATAGATCACGGAACAAATGTACCATAATGGGAAATAAAATGGAATACCTGAATAAAACATTCATACACCTGTACCTGTGCAAAGTTACAGTCAGAGCACTGAATATGGCTTTGGATTGTTTTGATTGAGTGTAAAATTGGGGAAAGGTAAACCAATTTCTTTGTTGAACCCAGCTGGCAGGTTAGGTTAAAGCTCAAAGGGACAGGTTAGTGACATGAATGGTGTAGGACATGCTTGCAATTTGATTTTCATTTCTATCAATGATTTATTGGTTTATGAGCAATGGACTGTGCAGCATGCAGGCAATACTAGGTGGTGAAAACAATCGTTGATGACATGTTCTTTGATCTTGACCATGTGAGTGGTCTTTTTGCAATCACCTTTCCATGCCCCACTGTTGGCTGAAGCAATTCCTCATTGTTTCCCACAACTAGACATTCACTCCTTTCTGAATTGCAAGTTTTGGATCTGTTTATTGAACTCACGCCTTGATCCACAATTCTCCTTTAGTATCTGCACCATATACAACCACATCAGTCACCAGGCCTCCAAGATAAAAATGCGAACGTTTGCTTGGCAACCGAGCAGGTTGAAATATTGACAAAATCTTTCAATCCTTCAAGGTTCTGCAGGTGTTATTTCAGAGGAAGGATGAAAACAGACATTGCCATGGAGAAGACACTGTAGTTCTTGACACCCTTGCTGGGCAGGAGCCCTTTCATTTTGTTGAGGCACTTGAAGTGAGAGACCAGAATCGTGCAATCATCTTTGAGTGTTTCTTTCTGCTCTGTTCTGTCGCTGAGCATGAGGGAAGTTGCTAGCTTGAGTTATGATGGTTTCTAAGCAACCAATGAAAAAACATTGCTCTGGCTGTGCAGTGTATCATTGTAGGTTTATACAAAATCATCAGGGCTGCCACTCTGATAGCAAGGTATCAGAGCATTCAGAAATATGTTTTAAAACTCCTTTTGCCTCAGAATTTAGTGGGTTTTTTGATATCGATACCTTGTGCTTCAATATCCTTTGATTTACAGTAAATCACATCATCATTCTCCTTATACCAGAGAAGCAGGTGATTTCAAGGATTGAGTGACAGTGTTAGCACTTAGAATAAGCACAGCAAGCAAATTTTAGGGATTATACCCTTTTGGATTTGAGGATAAACCAACACGACTGTTCAGGGAATTAATTATATGCTTTCAATAGACTGACAGGATTCCATTATAGATGCAACAATTTTTTCCTCCTGATTTTCCAAGGTTAAAAACAAATAGGTTGAATAATGGCAAACAATACACTGGTTGATGAACTGAGAATGAGATAGCTATTTGTAAAAGTTTTGTTTTACCCTGCCGTTTTGAAGTTACTTGCCTGTTATCATGTACTAAAAATGCTTGAAGATATCAAAGTGGAATTTTTCTTGTTTTTTACACTGGATTGCTGAGTAGTGGCAATTTTTCTTTGTGTCAGATCAAACCTTCCTGGATGTATGTTCACAGAAGATGTATGCTGGAAAAGATGGACGTGATTCAGCATGATTCAAGGGGCTTTAGTGAAAGGTTGAATACGTTAGGATTTTATTCTCTGGTGTGAAGGAGAATGAGGGGAAATTTGATAGAGGTATATCAAGCTATGATGGGTATAGATAAGGTAAATGCAAAGAGGCTTTTTCCACGGAGGTTGGGTGAGACTAGAACTAGAGGTCATAGGTTATTGGTGAAAGGTGAAATATTTAAGGGGATCTTGAGAGGGAACCTCTTCACTCAGAGGGTGGTGAGAGTGTGGAATGATCTGCCAGTGGAAGTGGTGTTCATGGGTTTGATTGCAACATTTAAGAGAAGCTTGGGTGAGTACATGGGTGGAAGGGGTATGAAGGGCTATGATCCGGATGCAGGCCTATGGGACCAGGCCGAAAAATAGCTTGGTACAGACTAGCTGGGAAAAAAGGCCTGTTTCAACTCTATGACTCTATGACTGGGGAGATGATGAGGTAGGACTGTGCCTTTCTAGCCAAGAAGGTAGAATGGAGATAGGTGATATACCTCACCTGCAATATTCAGGAATGGAGGAAAGGGGCGTTAAGGGAACGGGTACAGGAGGTTGCTCAAAGGAAGGAGGGCATGGAGACAGTTAATGTGGCAGATATAGAAGTAGATTGATAAGGAAGGAAATCAATGCCAAGAGCCCTGCTTGCAGGATATGACTTCAGTCTGATCGATTCAGCAGTTCAGCCTGTGATCAAGGTAAGCTTGCACCTCATCAGATGGTAACAGCATCTCTCCCATCAAGAATTTTACAGAATGTTTCCACTAATTAATTGTGTTCTGTTGTTCTCACATCTAATAGTATTCCATCTTCAGAGGATCTAGTTCCACTTCAGGCATATCTCACTACTCTTGTAACAAATGTGGGCAAGTGGGACCATCTAAAATGGAAATCTTCGTCGGCATGAACCAACTGAGTCAAAGGTCATCCTTGTTTCTGTGTTGTAAGACTATGTGAGACATTGCACATACAGTCTGAATCTCAAGCCTCCGTCGGTCAGAGTTGACCACGGATATTGTGTTCTACCTGTCTAACTACACAAGCCTTGATAGTGTGATATGGAGAGCAAACCGTTGTCCAATGTAGCAGCTGATGAAGCCAAAGGAACAGCAGAGACCGAAACAGTTTGGTTCCAGAAGCATCACAGGAGTTGCCAATCAATGTAGGAATTCCTTAGGGACTCCAGCTCCAGATTTTCCCTTGGGGTTTACTCCCAAAGCCTTCCCCATGAGTGGGTATAACCGCAGGGCAGCGGAGCTTTGAGATCAGAGTTTCCCTTCTCTTCGATGAGCTGCCAACCACGGCTGATGAGCCTCATCTACTGGTTTCATGGCACCAGTAACCCACCTTTGCCCCATCTCCTGTCAGTTGGAATGGTTCTGCCGGGCTTAGTAGCTAAGCTATACTTGAAGGCCAGGAGCTAGACTTGGTTATCAGAGGCTATTTGAGTGCATGCCATTCAAAGCATTTAACAGGTAGTGGAAGTTGTCCCCATTACCACCCCCAGCTAAGACAAGCTTAAAGAACCATACATGTCAAAGGCAAAAAAGCAGAACTATGGGAAATGAGGTCAATATGAATGAGGGCTCATCACTTGCTGTAGAGGAAGATCTCATTTCCTGAAGAAGGATGGCAGGTCAGATGTCCTGAAGCAGAAAGCCTCAATTTTAGAACATGTGGTAGAGACGGAGAAACTGGATTCCTTTGAAGTGACTGACTAGGAGGAGGTGCTGTTAAGGTTGTTGTGAGAGTCAGTGGATTTATCATAAATGTCAGTGGATTGTTTGTTGAAAATGATCCAAGTGAGTCCAAGGGCGAGGTGGAACCATACTGCGAAGTTGAGAAGATGGTTGAGTTCTGCACAGATGCAGGATGCAGCACCAATGCATTCATGATGTAGAATAATAGAGCCATAGAGCACTACAGCACAAAACAGGCCTATTTAGTCTGTGTTGATCCATTAATCTGCCTCGTCACATCAACCTACACCTGGAACATAGCCCTCCATAACCCTCCCATCCATGTACCTATCCAAATTTCTCTTAAGTGTTGAAATCAACCATGCATCCACCTTTTCCCTTGGCAGCTCATTCCACATTTTCACAACCCTTTGACCAAAGAAGTTCTTCCTCATGTTTCTCTTAAACATTTCACCTTTCACCTTTAACCTATGACCTCTAGTTTTCATCTCACCCGAACCTCTGTGGAAAAGGCCTGGTTGCATTAACTCTTTCGATACCCCTCATAATTTTCTATATTGTACCTCTAGCAAATCGCCCCTCATTCTTCTATGCTCCAGGAATTAAAGTTCTACCTATTCAACCTTTTCCTGTAACTCTGGTTCTCAAGTCCCAGCAACAACCTTGTAAATTTTCTCTGCACTCTTTTAATCTTACTAATATCCTTCCTGTAGGTAGGCTACCAGGACTGCCCACAATACTCCAAATTAGGCCTCATCAACATCTTATACTACTTCAACATAACATCCCAACTCCTGTACTCAGTACTTTGATTTATGAAGGCCAATGTGCCAAGAGTCCTCTTTATAACCCTATCTACCTGTGACACTACTTTCAAGGAATTCACGTTTCCAGATCCGTCTAATTTTAAGTGAATATAGAACATAGAACACTACAGCAGAGTAGAGGACATTTGGCTGATGATGTTTTGTCATCATTTTAACCTACTGTAAGATCAATCCAACACATCCCTCCTGTATAGCCCTCTATGTTCTATCATCTACGTGCCTACCTAAGAGTTTCTTAAAAGTCTAATGTAGCCATCATTGTCCGTAATGTATCCATAATGTAGTTGAGAAAGAGTTACTAATCTGCAACCTTTATCTCACAATCAGAACTGGCTTTCTTTCCATTCCTTCTCCAGATAAAGGAGGAACTGAGAAGGATCCACCTGGCTAAACACACTCTCTCTCCTCCAATCCAGTAGCAGAGCAGAATCAATGGGCTGAATGGCCTACTTCTGCTCCTAGATCTTACATTCTTATGGTCTAATCCCCTATAGCACATCATGCACTCTCTTCTCTGAGACATTACAAAATTAATGTTGATGGAGCACTGAAGTTTTTAACAAACTGTTTCATCTTTCACTTTGCCAAGATGATGTCCTGTGCTGTTGACTAACTTAGCTGTCTGGCTTCCAGTTTAGCCATTGTGGAGACATTTCAGGAATTTAGGGGATCTTGCCACTTTTTTGTAATAAGCAAATTGCACCAACATGCTATATTATAATGCCACTATCGGGTCAGATGCCAGCAGCCCACCTGACTGTACATTAGATGATAAGAAAATCCAAATGGAAGACTTTTGACTAGGCTTTGGGCAATACATTTTCCAGAACCGTTTCTGTAGCTTGTTGTTGTAATTCTACGTGATGTCAGATGGTCACACTAAAGAAAATCTATGATCATTTCTCCACAAGCTATTCATTCTCTCTCACTCAGATTTTTTAGATTTTATTCAAAAGACACTGAGGTTTTCTTATCTCTGAATCAAATTTACGGACCTGTTTGTTGTACTGGCAAAACATAACAAGTCCAGTTTTGGCTGCATGGATCAGAGCACAGGACGCTATGAAATGTATCTCATTAACCTCATGTAGTTACTCAAGCAGTCAATGTATAAAGTAGCATGCAGAAAATAAGTAAAGCCCCCTTAGAGACATTAGTTCTAAATAGGAAATATTGTATCCATGTTTTATCATGGCCAGAAACAATGCTTAACAGTGATCATAACCACATGAAACTCTGCTGAAGCTGAAAATCTTGAGCAACACTCACAAAATGCTGGAAGAATGCAGCAATACAGGCCTCTTCCACAGAGGGAAATAAACAGTTGACATTTTGGGTGGAGACCCTTCATTAGGACTGGAAAGGAAGGGGGCAGAAGCAAGAATAGGAAGGTTGGGGGGGGGGAAAGGTGAAGGAGTACAAGTTGGCAGGCGGTAGGTAAGACCAAGTGATGGAAAAAGTGAGGGCGTAGGGGAGGGGGGAATGAAGAAAAAATCTGAGATAGTTGATAGGTGGAAGAGATAAAAGGTAGAAGAAGAAGGTATCTAACCCAATGACATGAATATTGATTTTTCACTCTACTGGTAATTACTCCCCTCCTCCCTCTCCCCTTTCTCTCTTTTTTCTATTCCCCATCATGGTTACCTTCTCACCTCTTCTCTTCTTGTTACCTGTCCATTACCTTCTTCTGGTTCCACTCCTCCTTCCACTTCTTCCATGGTCCACTGTCCTCTACTATTAGATTTCTTCTTCTTTAGCCCTTTACCTCTTCCACCTATCATGTCCCAGTTTTTTACTTCATTCCCCCCTCCCCACTCACCCACCTTCCCCTTCACCTGGTTTCACTTGTCACCTACCAGTTTGTACTCCTCCTATTCCCCCGCCTTCATATTCTAGCTTCTGCACCCTTTCTTTCCAGTCCTGAGTAATTACCAGTAGTTTGAAAAATCAACATTCATGCTATTGGGTTTGACTTCTTCTGCTTTATCTCTTCCACCTATCAAACATCTCAGATTTTTACTTCATTCCGCACCCCCACCCCCCCGGCCCTATACACTCACTTTTTCCCTCTCTTGGTCTCACCTACCACCTGTCAATTTGTACTCCTTCACCCCCCCCCACCTTCTTATTCTTGCTCTGCCCCATTCTTTTCCAGTCCTGATGAAGGGTCTCCACCCAAAATGTCGACTGTTTATCTCCCTCTATAGATGGTGCCTGAATTACTGAGTTCTTCCAACATTTTGTGAGTGTTGCTCAAGATTTTCAGCTTCAGCAGAGTTTCATGTGGTTATGATCACTATTAAGCATTGTTTCTGGCCAGGATAAAACATGGGATACAATATTTCCTATTAATAACTGATGTCTCTAAGGAGGTATATTTATTTTCTCAGCCCAAAATGTTGACTATTTATTCCCCTCCATAGATTCTGCCTGACTTGCTGTGTTCCTCCAGCATTTTGTGCGTGTTGCTTCAACACCGGTTTATTATTTGGGTAAGCTGGACACTGAATTGCATTTTGTGATGTGCAATACGTCTCGAGGAATACACACAAACTATAATATCTATCATAATGTTTTTAATATTGTGCTGGATCTTTGTTAATATGGAGCACGTAGTCAAGACCTGCTCCTGAACATGAGACCTATATTCTTTCTTAAGTAGCTTCATATACTGCTATATGGCAACAGTGACGTCAATCACATGCTGGATGTCAGTTAGCAACATTGCTGCATGCATTTCCATTTCTGCACATAAACGTGTAAATCAATGGGTCAAACAATAATTTACTCAAGTACAACACCGACGAAGGAGACTGCCACTCATAGTTAATAATTGTATTGTATGGTACATAATGATATTGCACAACATGACATTTTTATTTTTGTACCATCAGCTTCATGTTAGTTTTCGGTGGAAACCGGTGATGGATAACATCTTACAATATGAAGAGGATGCCCGGCAACAGTATACAGCGGATGCTAGTGAATGGCCATTTTATCATTAGCTATCAAATGTTGGGGATGTTCAAATAGTGTGCATGTCAGAGAAACGGTGGTGCGTCCATGTTTCTAAACTACTATTTGTACCTATGCTGATTTTAGTTCATACAAACTTGTCTGGTCTTGGTAAAATATAATTCATTGTGAACTCTTTGGATAGAGTTAAAGAGCAGTGTTCAATATGATTGTTGAGGGAAGATGCTTCACAGTCTTGCTCCCTTGACGTAAAGATAATTTGACCAACAGTTTACTGGTTTCAATTTTGTAGATTGGGCTGCAGTTTAAGAATGCTTATAATAATCAAATAGGAGTGGTAATAATTTGTACCACTGGAGACATTTCGAATCATAATCTAATTCTTACACAGAATTCAAGAATTAATATCATAAAATTATAGAGCTTGGACAAGTGTTCCATCTGGCTGATCTGGATATTTTAAGGAAGTATAGGAACAGTATTGGTCACTGTCCATTCCATCCTTACCCCACAATTTCTTTGATCAGGCGTACATATCCATTTCTGTTCTACGAATCTGCTTCCACATCTGTACTGGCAATGCATTTCAAATCAATCTTGGTCTCCCCATATGCCTCCGATTAGTTAATTAACCCTATAGAAATAAAGGGGATTCTTCCATTATTGACAACATTTCAGATTATCTCATGCCAAGAGCAGGCCCGAAAGGAAAATTTGCAGGAACGAAGAAGTGCTATGAAAGAGGGGCTGAGAAATGCAGTTGAAAGGTTTCACAGTGGAGAGGATGAAATTTGCGATATTGATGTGAGCAGAGATATGATCTTTTTAATTAATTTACATCAATTAACTGTGTTTTCAGACACATTAATTATTTAATTTGATTCCGACTCATTTTAAATGTATTTTTCAGAAATACTTGGAGAAGTTTGAGAAAAGGTCTTTGCTCTACATCAACAGGATAGTCTGGGGCTCGGCTTCATGGGATAATTGCCCACAGACCATATCTCTTCAGGGTTTAGTAGCCCCATGAGGCTGCAAAATGTTACTGGATCTGTGGGGATCAGCCCAGGGGCTGGCTAAGCCAAGCACAATGTGACCTAATGTTGCAGACTGTCAGAAGCGCGAGCAAGAAGAACATGAGTAGTCCCTGAAATCTGGTCTAATTAGGACCTGCTATTCATCAATGTGCTAGCATGTAACCACAGTAACCATCATATTCTGAGTTCCTGAAAAATACAGAACTTGTTAGGAAGATAAAGAAGCTCCTTTCCTACTAAATTAATGCACTTCAACAGCAAGCTCCACATCTCCTACAGTGCATAAACCTGGTAAACTTGAGACACCTGCAGCATGCTTAATTAAAACAGACCAGAATATTAAAAAATAATTGGCCAGAGAAATATCTGTTGCATTATATGCATTGTAGAAATAAATGAGAGTCAAAATGCAAATCTGCTGTTCTGTTTGAGCTGGATTAACATTCACTCATCACTGAGAAGGTGCTCTTTGACCTGATATAAATCTTCCCTGGGAGATGGAGCCCCCTAGCAAGGATTGAGGATAATTAAACAACTCCTGGAAAATAATAGCAGAATGATGTAGGAGAGTTGAGCAGATTTGCAAAATTAATTTAAATCATGGTCACATCAAGAAAAATATTATGCATGTATGGGAGAAAGATTATGTAGAAAGATTAATTCTTGTTTTGTTTAATTAAAAGTTAATTATTGGCTAACTCACTTTTGCTTTTATGTACATTCCTAAATAATTGTGAAAATAATAGATGTCTGGTTCCATGTAAATGCAGAGATGCTCTTTTATTCAAATCTGTTATTCTCAACAGTTTATTGTCAGTCTGGGCTCAAAAGCAAATGCCCTCTGTTGTAGGCATGGGACCAGAAGAAGCTTGATTTTGGAGGGGAACAGTGATTAGGGTGTGGACATTGTAAACCTACTCCTTTACCTCCAGCTCTTTACATTCCAGTAGGTGGGGCTGTTGGCAAATATATAATTCCATTCCCCAAAACCCCTTCCTCTTCCCTACCACTAAAGGAGCTAGTCTGGGAAGTATGTGCATTTAAAAAAGGTTTTTGCCCTATATCCTATTAAAAACAAACCTGAGATGATTGGCCAAAGACATTCAAATATTTAAATATCCAAAAGCTGAACTTCAAGGGCAAAGCTTTCCCTTAGCGTGTGTTTGAGGCTCTGCTTCAGGTTAGGGCATTGTTACTAGGCACCATGTTGCTCTGGGCCAACAAGGTAGGGCCTGCTGTGTACAGATTAGCTAAGTACAACCAGGGGTGACTGCAGCCCAACATTGTAGGCAGCGAGCTGTTGCTCAACCACTGCAGTTACTTTCACACTGCAACTAACTCCTTGTTGAATCCTTGTGAGCAACTTTACACTGCATTCAGAGGCTACATCCTTGTTTTGGAGGCTAGATTTGTCAAACATTCCCACACCTCATATCCCATTTTCACAAAGGAGACCAATGCTTTAAGTAAGACTAAAATACCTTTCATTGCCCTGTCCTGTCCGGCATTACCGGAAGTTCAAGAAATCGATGTTCATGCCATCAGGGTGGAGGCTACCCTGCTGAAATATAAGGTGTTGCTCCTCCAACCTGAGTGCGGCCTCCTCGTGACAATGCAGGAGGCCATGGACTGACATGTCGGAATGGGAATGGGAAGTGGAGTTTAAATGGGTGGCCACTGGGAAATTCCACTTTTTCTGGCCAATGGAGTGTAGGTGCTCTCTCCCTCTGGTGTCCACCTCCTTTTCTTTCTTCCATGTCCTTCTGTCTTTTCCTATCACATTCCCCCTTCTCCAGCCTGTGTCCCTTTCACCAATCAATTTCCTAGCTCTTTACTTCACCCCTCCTCCCTCCCAGTTTCACTAATCACCTTGTGTTTCCTTCTCCCCTCCCCCCACTTTCATACTCTGGCTCCTCATCTTTTTTGCCAGTCCTGATGAAGGGTCTCGGCTGAAAATGTCAACTATGCTCTTTTCCATAGATGCTGCCTGGCCTGCTAAGTTCCTCCAGCATTTTGTGTGTGTTGCTTGGAATTCCAGCATCTGCAGATTTTCTCAAGTTTTTTCTGTCCTTCACCATCTGCCCTTCCCCCTGTCACCCATCCATGCTAGTCCAAACATCTTGCAGTCTCCACTTCCTTGCCATATAACTTTCTGTATTGTTCTGCTTTAGGCCCTCGAGTTCTACCTTTTTGCTCTTCGCTTGCTTTAAGGAAGTATTCGTCACACTGCAGATATACAATAAATTCAGACTCCTGGCAAAATGGCTCAGGTGTATCGACACAGAAATGTGTGGAGCCTCTGTGAATTAAGGGATGCACTGACTTTTGTAGGCCCTGTTAACATTTCTCTTATAAACAGCAATTTGTTCCCCTAATATAACAAAGCAAATTGATCATTCCAGAATTTTGGTCTCCACCTTGTAGCTGATTCCATGTGTTGATCTGTTTTTGTGAAGAAATCATCACTTTCATTTTGAAATCTGCCTTCTAGAAATTTGATTCTATCTTCTTTTGTCCTTCTCAAATTTAAGTTGAAGTCAATTTCTGTGTTTATCTGATCTAAATTACCAACCTCAGCATGAAACAGAAGTGATTACCCTAACAATAGTACAAATTCAATCAAGGAGTTGGCAAATGTTGACAGGCAGAAGTCCTTGTCTTTCTGTACAAATGATCCTTTTTCCTGAAATGTGTCTGCATATCACTTTACTTTAAACATCACGTTCTGCTATCTAGAACTCATTGCTAAGTTATCTGAGAATAAGATTTTCTATCATCTTCTGAGTACATATTTCAATGTTGTGTTGGATGTTTTGCTTGTTATAAGGGAACTTTTAACAAGGCCTGCAAAAGTCAGTGCATCCTTAATTCACAGAGGCTCCACACATTTCTGTGTTGATGCATCACAGCCATTTTGCTGTGTGGCTTCACAAAATCATGCCCAGCTTGCTTGGAAACTGTGCAGATTCTCCAGTCAGGATTCCCTTCTGTCCAGGGCACTCGAAATGTCTCTCACTGAATCCAGTAATCGCAGCCAAACTGGATGGCAATATGTGTAAGCTGTTATTCCTTATCTTGACCTGACTGCAAACTTTGGAAGTGTTTTACTGCACCATTTCTTCCAAAGCTACTTGTTGTAATGCAGCTCAGGGTTCTGCATTTATCCTGTGCTTATAAACAAACATCCTGTTATGGTTTCTCCTCTCCTTACTGCACCATTACCTCTGGTATTCTCCCATGGATTCCACAATAGCCCTACCCTCCTATTTCATCAGCATTGACCAAAGGCATCACCTACCTTCTATCTCAGCCTCAATAGCTTTGACATTTACTGGCTGCGTGTCCCACCTCTAACAATGCACAGTCAGCGCATTCCCCTCTGGAACTCATACCCACAGACAACTGTGGAGACCAAGTCACTGAGTACATTTAAAGCTGTGTTTGATATATTCTTCATTAGTAAGGGGGTCAAAAGTTATGAAGGAAGGCAGGACAGTGGGGTTGAGCGGGATAATAAATTGGCCATAATAGAATAACGAAGCAGACTTGATGGGCCAAAATGTCCCGATTCTGCTCCAAGGATTATGGATATATCAAACAAGTCCAGGCAGGATGGGAGAGCATGTTCTTGGCAGATGGATTTGTCTCTACTTTCATATTAAATCCCAGCTCATCAAAAGGAGGTAGCCCAGGCCACGTTGGTGGATCCAGTCATGGAACGTAGCCTGTGGATGCCACTGAGGCACTTGTGGATGCTGGGTGAACAATTTGAATCATTTCTGAAGATGACTAATCATCTCTCCCAATGTGCATTTAAATAGTGAAAAGAACAGTAAAGCTCCTGCTTATGCTGAGACTATTGCACAAAGGTCAGAGGTTGTAGCTTTTGGTTGCAATTTATGTCATCAAAGGGTAGTAAGGGACATTACCAAAACAGAAACATCAATGATGAATGCCTACGCCTGAAAAAACATCAGATGTGCTAAGGAAAACAACACATGATGTTTGATCTAATACTTTATCCTTTACAATATAATTTGTAAAAGATCTCCAGTGCAATCTTTGACGGGTAAAAATAAAAGTGTACAACATAGCATAATAGAGGCATAATACAATCTAATTCAATATCGAAGATTTAGTTGTTATCATGCACGAGATCTGTAACCAGGGCTTAAAATACCTGCTTTGCATTTTATGATTATCAGTATACATATTCTGGTAAATCAAAATAAATACTGTATCTCACATAAAACAGATTTGCTGACAGTGACAGTTTTGTCGCATTCACTACTTTTCCTTCTCAATTTCACTAAGAAATGTGCCAACTCATTCTCCGTAAAATTAGTTGCCACAATTTTCAAGCACTAACTCCTGGAGTGTGACAGTGAGAAAGAAATGATCAGGCGTTTTATCACCTAAATCCTTCAGAATTACACTCCCTCACGTTTGTGTTTCATCCATCACCTTTCAATGCAGCATTTTCCTGCACAAATCATTTCAAGAGACAGAAGATGATAGTAGATGGAAAGGGAGTGTTGGATAAGCAGCCTGGTGTTTCAGCTGGAGAGACTACTTCAGAAATTCTGGATGTGCTTCCCTTTTCCCACTTGTATTCACCAGCTCAGAAGGATGGAGTCCGAATAAAAGAGGGCAGATGAAAAGTCATCAGGAGAAGAGATACAAAGCATAGAGATGAAAGTGAGTATCAGAGTCAGCGAGCATCCTTGTAAAATGTTGGATTTCATTTTTTCAACTTGTCCCAGACATTGCTGCTGTAATTGCACTTGTTTTAATTGCCTGCTTGTATTTCTGTTTGTGGGGACTTGTTCTGTACAGATTGACTGCTGTGTGTTTCCCTTGTCACAGCAGTTATCTGATTGTATGCTAAGAGATTTTGTATGCACCATATGAGGGACTTTTACAAAAGCAAATTCTTTTCATCACTTTTTTCCCTGTGGAGACCAAAGAACAATCCGAAACATATAGCCAATAAGGGTTGGGCACTATTAATGAAGAGTAAAATGATTTGAGAACATCACACAATAGTGCCGGCACTATGCTCCATCTGCCAGAATGGCTGGCACATGGCTGGGGTTGCAACTGAGGGCAGCACCAACATCTGTGCGACCATCACAGTGTTGTGTTCAGTCTAGGCTCGATCAGCAGAGCTTTGGTAGCAGAACTGCGTCTCTTAAACCCACATTTCTAAACCCAGGGAAAACATGGACAGCAGGTGTTTGAAAACACTACTCCATTCAGATTTCCCTGCAAACCGTACACCTTCCTCAGTCTCTTTTCCTTCACTTGGTCTAATTCAAAATTCAAAGTAAATTTATTATCAAAGTACATATATGTCACCATATACAACTCTGAGATACATTTTCTTGTGGGCATACTGAATAAATCTAATAACCGTAATAGAATCAATGAAAGACCGCACCAACAGGGTGGACAAGCAGTGTGCAAATGACAACAAACTGTGCAAATACACAAAGAAGGAAAATAAACAAACAAACAAGCAGGTAGATAGATAGATAGATAAATAAATAAATAAACTATCAAGAACATGAGATGAAGAGTCCTTGAAAGTGAGTCCAAAGATTGTGGGAATAGTTCAGAGATGGGGCAACTGAAGTTCAGTGAGGTTATTCCCTCTGGTTCTAGAGGCTGACACTATAGCAAAAAGATGAAGTACCAACCTACTATTCCTTCTTTGCACAAAGACGTTGTGCTGCCACTGCTGTTGCCCAGCCCAGGGAGCAATCGTGCTTTCTGATGACAGACCTGCTTGATCCAGATGTGCTTCAGCTCCTGCTCCTCTCCTGCAATACAGATCACAGACTTGTTGCTTGAAGACCCAGATGGCCTGCTTCATAACCATCCTTGTGGAAACAAAGATTTCACTGTAAACAAGTGTGTGGGAATTCGAGTGGGTTGGCTCCCACTTCACTCCCACGGCATGTAGTTAACACTGCCACCCAACAGCTTCCCTGTGACTGTGAAGCGAAAGTGCAGAAATTTGCTCCAGCATGGCAAAGTCCCAACAGTCGTGACACTAGGCAATTGTTGGCTTGATGCATTCCTGACTTCACAGATTGGGAGCGGCTATGCAAAACACTCATCAAAATCGGCTGCTCACAGAAATTGCCTCTATAGGGTAAATGCAAAGCTACCGTACTAACCAATGGTTATACAGCAGAAGGTGGTGACTGGTGTCAATAGAATCGCATCATTTGTCTCAAGATTCCTTGATGCAAAGTATATCCCACTGGATAGAGGTATACAAAATTAAGAAGGGTATAGATGAGGTAAATGCAAGTAGGCTATTTTTCCATTAAGGTTGGGTGGGACTAGAACTAGAGGTCATGGGTTAAGAGTGAAAGAGGAAAAGTTTAAGAGGAACATGACAGGGAACTTCTTCGTTAAGAGGGTTGTGAAAGTGTGGAAAGAGCTGCCAGCACAAATGGTGCATGCGAACTCGATTTCAATGTTTAAGAGAAGTTTGGATAGGTACATGGATGAGAGGTATATGGAGGGTTATGGTCCTAGTTGATGGGAGGTTGATGGGAGAAGGCAGCTTAAATGGCTTAGCATGAACTGGATGGGGTGAAGGGCTATTTTCTGTGCTGTACTTCTCTATGTCCCATCATTTTCATAACTAATGGGGAGTTATTCAATGTATAGCGACTACACTCCAGAACCAAAGTCCATAGAAGGTAAACAACACTTGCAATTATGCACATTCAGAGGGTGAGTTCTAATACATTAATTCCCTGAAACTCCAGAGAGCATGGGCCTTACACTCAACAACTGCGAGACAAAATCGTTTCTGCTAACCTATCCCCACTGCAACACATGTTCCATAGGAGTGGTTTAAACTAATGGGAACCAGTATGACAGAGCTGGGGACGTGCCAGCAGACTTGCAAGTAGATGATGGATGTAATATAAATGTAAGGAGGGGCAAACCAATGATTGGGAACAAATAGACCGAGCAAAGAGTTAATTTGTACCACAGAGGCAAAATTCAAAAGGACAAAGAATGCAGGACTGAAGGTGCTGTACATAAATGCATGTAGTCTTCAGAATAAGGTGGACAAACTCATGGTGCAATTAGAGATTGGATGGTATGGTGTCATGGGCATTACTGAATTGTGGCTGAAACAAGGTCATTGTTGGGAGCTTAACATCAAAGGATATACTTTCCATTGAAAGAACAGGCAGGAAAGCATAGGTGGTGGTGTGGCTCTGTTGGTAAGAGATGGAATTACTTCTTTAGAAAGAAGGTGAAATAGGGGCAGAAAATGTTGAATCTTTGTGGGTGGAGTGAAGAAACTGTAAGGGTAAAAGAACCATTATGAGAATCATATATAGGTTTCCAAATAGTAGTCAAGATGTGGGGTTGAGATTACAGAGGGAGCTGGAAAGGGCATATAATGTCACAGTTGTAATAGGAGACTTCAATATCCAAAGGGATTGGAAAAATCAGGTTGGTATCGGATTGCAAGACAGGATATTTGTTGAATGCCTACAAGGTAGTTTTTTAGAACAGCTTGTGCTTCAGCCTACTTGGGGAAAGCCTATCTTAGATTGGGTGTTGTGTAACAATACAGATTTTATTAGGGAGTTTAAGGTAAAGAAACTCTTATGAGTCAGTGATCATATAATTGAATTCATACCGCAATTTGAGAGTGAAAAGCATGTATCTGGATCACAATGGAATAAAGGGAATTACGTAGGCATGAGAGAGGAGCTTGCCCAGGTGGATTGGAGAAGGATACTTGTGGGGATGGTGGCACAGCAGAAATGGCTGAAGTTTCTGGGGATAGTTCACAAGGAGCAGGATAGATATGTCCCACAGAAGTTGTTCTCAAGTGGCAGGGGGAGGCAACTGTGGCTGACAAGGGACGTTAAGGTCTGCATAAAAGCCGAGGAAAGGGCATATAATGTAGCCAAAATGAGTGGGAAGTTGGATGGTTGGGAAGGTTTTAAAATCCAACAAAAGGCAACCAAAAAGCCATAAGAAGGGAAAAGATGAAATATGAGGGCAAACTAGCCAATAATATAAAGCAGGATACTAAAAGTTTTTTTTCAGTTATATGAAGAGTAAAAGAGAGGTGAGCATTGACATTGGACTGCTAGAAAATGATGCTGGTGAGGTAGTAATGGGGACAAATAAATGACATATGAACTTAATGGGTACTTTGCTTCTGTCTTCAATGTGGAAGACACTAGCAGTGTGCCAGAGGTCCATGATTGCCAGGGAGCAGGAGTGAGAGCCATTACTATTCCAAAGGAAGACGTGCTGGGCAACCTCAAAGGTCTTAAGGTGGATAAGTCATCAGGACCAGATGGACTACATCCCAGAATCCGGAGAGAAGTCGCTGAAGAGATAGCAGGTGCAATGGTCATGATCTTTCAAGAATCACTTGATTCTGGCATGTTTCTGGAGGACTGGAACATTGCAAATGCTACTCCACTCTTTAAGAAAGGAAGGAAGGCAAAAGAAAGGAAATTATAGGCCAGTTAGCCCAACCTCAGTGGTTGGGAAAATGTTGGAGTCCATTATTAAGGATGAGGTTTCGGGGTACTTGGGGGACTAAGGATAAAATAAGTCAAAGTCAGCATGGTTTCCATGAAGGGAAATCTTGCCTGAAAAATCTGTTAGATTTCTTCAAAGAAGTAACAAGTAGGGTGGACAAAGGAGAGGCAGTGGATGTCATTTACTTGGATAATCATCAGGCATTTGATAAAGTGCCACACTGAAGCTGCTTAACAAGATAAAATTCTATGGCGTTACAGGAAAGATACTGGCATGGATAGAGGAATGGCTGACAAGCAGGTGGTAGTGAGCGGGGGCCTTTTCTGGTTGGCTGCCTGTGACTAGCGGTGTTCTTCAGTGGACAGGATTAGGTCACTGCTTTTCACATTGTTTGACAATGATTTAGATAATGGAATTGATGGCTTTCTGGCAAAGTTTTCAGATGATACAAAATTAGGTGGAGGAGTAGGTAGTGCTGAGGAAGCAATGTGATTGCAACAGGACTTAGACAAGTTGGAAGAATGGGCAAAAAAAATGACAAATGGAATACAGTGTTGTGAAATGTATGATCATGCATTTTGATAGAAGGAACAACAGTGTGGACTGTTATTTAAATGGGGAGAAGGTTCAAACATCAGAGGTCTAGAGGGACTTAGGAGTCCTCGTGCAAGACTCCCAGAAGGTTAATTTACAGGTTGAGTGTGTGGTAAAGAAGGCAAAAGCAATGTTGGCATTCATTTCAAGGGGAATAGAATATAAAAGCAAGGAGATAATCCTGAGCCTTTCTGAGATATGGGGCCCAAAACTGTTGGAGTATTGTCAACAGTTTTGGGCCCCATATCTCAGAAAGGATGTGTTGTCATTGGAGAGAGTCCAGAGGAGGACCACAAGGATGATTCTGGGAATGATGGGTTAACATATGAGGAGTATTTGGCAGCTTTGGGCCTGTACTCACTGGAATTTAGAAGAACGCAGGGGGAATCTCATCAAAACCTACCGAATGTGGATGTGGAGAGGATGTTTCCTATGGTAGGAGTGTCCAGAAATAGAGGGCACAGCCTCACAATTGAGGGATGATCCTTTAGTACAGACATTAGGAGGAACTTTTTTAGCCATGGAGTAGTGAATCTGTGAAATGCTCTGCCACAGACAGCTGTGGAGACCAAGACCATGGATATATTTAAAGTGAAAATTGATAGTTTCCTGATTGGTCAGGGCATTAAAGGTTATGGTGAGAAATCACATATACGGGGTTGAGTGGGATCGGGGATCAGCCATGGAATGGCGGAGCAGATTCGATGGGCCGAATGGCCTAATTCTAATCCTATGTCTTACGGTCTTATAACAAAAAGGTTTACATCATGATTTTGGCAAACATGGGCCTCATCTTACTGCACATCCTGGAAGCCACTTTTGACTAAAGCAGACATTGATAACAACGTTCATCATTGTCTTCAATGTTCCTGTTCAGCACTCATTCATTGACGAATTGGGTATTTAAAGATCATATCCTGGAACTAGTTAACTAAATCTAGCAGTGACCTCTATCCTCCTACATGTTACTGGACTACTTACAGAGGACATCTCAGAAGCACTGGAATGCTATCACTAACACTGTCTCCATAAAAATCCTCTAAATTCACTTGAAAAATAAATAACTAAATGTGCAAATGAATCTTCCTTCATTTAGACAGACTGCCTGAGAAGATGCAGGCCTATCTATGACTACATTCTGGCTGTGTCTAAATGAATGGGATGAATAGAATTCCTCTTGCTTGTGGAAAATGGCCGGGTGGTCAGGCATAAATCGTGGGCAAAGTGAATGCAATTGATGATACCCTCCACTGAGAGAACTGGTATACTGGAGCTCATACACCGAATGCTAAAGGTCAGGTAAAATGGAATGTTTGGATATTGAGGACTATTCATACCACGTGTCCCATGCAACTCGTATGCATGGGACTTCCATCAAAGCTAATGTCATTAGTCAATTCATGCTTGGGGAACTTCAGTTTGAAATCATTCTGCATTCAATTTATCCACTTTTAATTTGTTTTCCTTTTACATGTTTTCTGTTAAAAATTCTTGCATTAGATTGTTACCATCTTTCAAGTAGTGTTTTCCCTTTGCTTTCTAGTTTTAATGGCTTTGTATATTTTTTGTGTATGCTTGCATCACTTCCTCTGTTTCTGCTGTTGCAAATATTTTTGATTCAGCTTCTGTATATTTGACTCGCAAAATATTTTACCATTCAGTTTCCAGCAATATTTTTCTTACTTTACTGGAGTTTGATTCTGTGCACTTTTACACATACTATAAACACTAATCTTCTGAGAACATCCTGACAAGGTGAGTGCGCATTCAACAGAAGAGATTTGGTGCCATTGGAACTGGTTCATTGCCTACATCTGTTCAACTCTCCCTCTGTGAAACAATATTTTGAATTCTGGAAGTTTAAGAAGAAGCACACACCCTTTCAGTCCCAATTTCCTAAATGCATTTATCTCCAATTGCTCATATGTCCTTAATACATAGGAGGCCATTCAGTCCATCGAATTTGTGCCAACTCTCGGTGTAATCCCATCAGTTATGTTATTTTAATCAGTTGCAATTATGTACTAAAGAAAAGTTGATTTGCACATTTGGAATGTAATAATACTGTTATTTTTATTGATTGCAAAAGTATGATTTAATTGAGGATTTTGATTGGAACCATGATGGAGAGGTCTAGAATCAAGAGACAATATTAGAACCAGATATCCTGGGGAGAAATTAGGAATCACTTCTGCCTACAAAAGGTGGAAACCTTTATCAGAAAATGCTTGCTCTGTTAACCTTTAAATCTGGGGTCAATAAGCATGTAGAAAAGATATTAGAAAGGCAGAGTTAACAGAGCAGGTCAGCCAGTAGAACAAGATCAAGACACAGTACTGCTTGTACGTGTTTCCATATCATTTGTTCCAATGTTGATGATAGTATCCTGATTGCCAACCCATTGCCAACTTGGAATCGGAATTCCTCACTGATTGAAATGTGAGACACAAGAGATTTAGCAGATACTGGAAATTTTGAACAACACAGAGTCCTGATTAAGGTTCTCAACTAAAAAACCCCGACTGTTTATTTCCATCCATAGATGCTGCCTGATCTGCTGAGTTCCTCCAGCATTTGACGTCTGTAATTGATTGAAATGTCATTATTCTTACTAGCCGCATTTGGAAGCTTTAGTTTAGGCCACTAGATGGTGGTGTTTGTAATCAAACATCTCAAATCTACTTTGAACCTTCAACACTTGGTTCAATATGTAGAGTTCTCAAAGCTCATTCTGTGAACTGCCTAGGCAGGAATATAAACACATAATACTCCATAGAAATACACAAATCCAACAAAGGTTTCACTAATATTGTGGAATAAAGCATTGTAGCTATTTCTTCATGTACTGGTCTGTGTTACCCTGTGTTTTATTCTGTACAGTCAACAGCAAGAAACTTGTAAGGTTATATCATGTTAGCGTGGTTATACTGTATATCTGCTGGTCAGAATCAGAATCAGAATCAGATTTATTATCACTGGCATGTGATGTGAAATTTGTTAACTTAGCAGCAGCAGTTCAATGCAATACTTAACCTAGAAGAAGAAACTAGATGAGCTAAAGAGCCTATATCTGTTTTGTAGTACTCTATGACCCTAGGTGCTTCAGGCCCATGAATTATAAACAAGTGTCGTCACTGTTTTGTTTATAAGCCAATGAACAACATGAGGAAAATATGCCAGTGTGTTCTGATAGTAATAGAGAAAGTTGCATGCTGGCTAGGTTTCCTCTTTGAGTCATGCCGAGGGACCATTTATGCTATGCTGAATAGACTATCGCTTTATCATAACACGTGTCTCACCTCATTACAACCTAAATCCAGAGAAAAAGGATGAACAAATTCACATGGTGGACTAATTCACTTGTTCTGATCACAAGAAATGAGGCATTCATACTGTACATGTGTCCAAATGTGGTTCTGATTCCAAGTGCTGATTTTTTGTTTCTATCCACTGGCATTTTTCTCAAATCAGTCACAAAACATTAGGCTACACTTGGGAGAGGAATTCTCAAGTATTCTCAATTTCAAAGCCGGACAAGTATGGGATGCTTTTTGCTTCTATTTATTTTTGTTGTTTTTTTTTAAATGCCTGGGAAGAGTTTGGTGACATTGGGAGATTTTTAACAATCACTGTAACAGATCCCACTGTGGAGAGGGAGCCGTGATCACAGGAATGAGCAGAACTTATGATTCAGGAAAAACAAATGGAGAATGCTATGTTATAAGAATCTGTATTTTTCATTCTGAAACATGCAGGGTATTGTACTGGTTGGCCTCAAAAGAGCAGAGAATAAAGACTACTTCATGTCCTGTGAGAAACTGCAGCAGCCAGCACACAACTGTTGCCAAGGTCACTGCAGGCCTCCATCTATTTACCTGGAACGATCGCCGGAGGAAATACTGCAACTCCTGTCTCATTCCATATTTGGATAAAGCAAAAATAATGCCTACATGCTTAGCAAATGCGACTGTAACTTTTCACGTGGGTATCCGGAAATAAGGAGTATGGCTCTGAGATCTGGTTGCCTTCCACACTCTCAAATAAACCATACTGACTTCATGAATTACAAGGATGCCTACTCCATTAAAGCATAATTGTTAGATGATGGTTGGCAGTATATCATGTAGGACTCTGCCTGCTATATAAACAGTGCCACAAGACTTCTAAATTGCTCTTCCTGTTCCAGCTCTTATTTGTAAATGAGAAGCTGATTGCTTGTGTACAAAGGTCATTGCTGCAGAATTGGCCCAGAGCTCCTCTCATGTTTTGGACTTTCAGGCTAACTGTGTGAGGGGAGATTAAACAGACATCAAAATATCCTGGGCAACATATACAAAATGCTGGAGGAACTCAGCAGGTCAGGCAGCATCTATGGAGGAGAATAAATAGTTAATGTTTCGAGCCAAAACCCCTCATCAGAAATAGAAAGAAAGGGGAAGAAGCCAAAATAAGAAGGGAAGGGAAGGAATACAAGTTGGCAGATGTAGCTTAATCCAGATGAGGGGGAAGATGAGTGGGTGGGGGAGGGAAGATGAAGACAGAAGACATGAAGAGTGAGAAGTGAGAATTCCAGATCAGAATCAGAATCAAAATCAGGTTTATTATCACTGGCATGTGACGTGAAATTTGTTAACTTAGCAGCAGCAGCATTTCAATGCAATACATAATCTAGCAGAGAGAGGAAAAAAATAATAAATAAAATAAAACATGACAATAAATAAACAAGTAAATCAGTTACGTATATTGAATAGATTTAGAAAAATGTGCAAAAACAGAAATACTATATTAAAAAAGTGAGGTAGTGTTCAAAGCTTCAATGTCCATTTAGGAATCAGATGGCAGAGGGGAAGATGCTGTTCCTGAATCGCTGAGTGTGTGCCTTCAGGCTTCTGTACCTCCTTCCTGATGACAACAGTGAGAAAAGGGCATGCCCAGGATG
Organism: Mobula hypostoma; assembly: GCF_963921235.1. Classification (NCBI taxonomy): domain Eukaryota; kingdom Metazoa; phylum Chordata; class Chondrichthyes; order Myliobatiformes; family Myliobatidae; genus Mobula; species Mobula hypostoma. The sequence continues at coordinate 71,736,392 of NC_086097.1, forward strand.
CTGGAGGCCTTTAATAATAGACATTGCCTTTCTGAGACACTGCTCCCTAAAGATGTCCTGGGTACTTTGTAGGCCAGTGCCAAGCTGGAGCTGACTAGATTTACAACCTTCTACAGCTTCTTTCAGTCCTGTGCAGTAGCCCCTCCATACCAGACAGTGATGCAGCCCATCAGAATGCTCTCTGCAGTACATCTATAGAAGTTTTTGAGTGTATTTGTTGACATGCCAAATCGCTTCAAACTCCTGATAAAGTATAGCCGCTGTCTTGCCTTCTTTATGGCTATGTCAATGTGTTGGGACCAGATTAGATCCTCAGAGATTTTGACACCCAGGAACTTGAAGCTGTTCACTCTCTCCACTTCTGATCCCTCTATGAAGATTGGTATGAAGGGTCTTGGCCCAAAGCATCAACTGTTTATTCTTCTCCACAGCTGCTGCCTGGTCTGCTGAGTTCCTCTAGGTGAATTAGCTCTTCTACCTATCAACTCCTATTTTACCATTTTGTGTGTTGTTGAGATGAGAGGTGATGGGTGGAAGAAGTAAAAGACTGAAGATAAAGGAATCTGTTAGGAGAGGAGAGAGAAACAAAATATCCTGCTGTATGTGGCTGTCATACTAGGCCATATATAATGCTACGTTATCACTTCTTGCCAGTAAGGTCAGTCTGCCTTCTCCTTTGGTCTCATAATACTTTGGATAGACGCACAACCATCCATTTCCCCCACCCCTTCCTGACAATCTTTCTTCTTCCCTCTCAGTCTCAGTCTGGTTCCAGCATCTGCACTCTCCATTGTCTTCACTTCTTCCTATTGCATTCTGTGCAATGCCAGCTTCCTCTGAAAGAAGATTTGGCCAGTTGGGCTTTTAATGTGTAAGCTTAGGGTTGAGTCCTTGTTTAAAGAGAGGAACAGCAGTAGCACCAAGAGACAGAGGACGATGGTGTTGGAGCAGTTTTGAGGTTGGGTACAGATCTCAAGGGCGTGATTCCAGGAAGGATAAGATGCAGAGAAATGTCCCGCAGTGACTGGAAAAAGGCACAAAATTGGAAGGAAAAAGGAAATGATTACACCAAGATGAAAGTAAACAGCACTGCCTGTTCGGAGCAAAATAAATATGAAAGGAGTCTTTGCTTGAAATCTGGTGAGGAGGTTAATCTCTGCCTGCTCGTGGCTGTGACTTGCTCTGCAATTCCTTCCATTTGTCCTGTTACTCATTTATTGGGGAAGAGGCCCGCCTTCTTGCTACTCACTTCCTCTAGGAATTGCAATCAGTGTGAATTTGCTTTGAAAGCAAAATCACATTTCTTGACACTTTGCAGGGGCTACAGACTGTCTTATATTAAACTGGAAATCCTTTTCTCTCAATTGGCATGTTGTTCACAAATGATTTGATTAAAGCTAGCAGATCATTGTTTAAGTGAGCTTTGAGATCCAAAGTGCAGAACCCAGTAGGTAAACACAGCAGGCAGAAACAATGCCTCTCCTGTTACCCATCCAAGATGTACCCAAGTTGGAAAACACCAGGAATCCATAGTATCTCTCCCTTACCTGTGACCACAGCAGCCTGGATGAAGGCCACTCCTCATCTGGGGCATGAAAATATAGCTTTTTTACTCATATATCAGGCAGGGATGAAACATATGCTCTTTCCTTCCCCATAGATTGCACTTACCAGAAAATTATCATTTATTAATTCTCATTTTTTCCCACATGGCAAATACAGATTAAAATGCATTTCTGATTATCAGCAAAAATATTCAAATTGTGCTTTATAACTAATCAGAAAGTTTCCCTCTGCTGGGTTCCAACAGATTGTACCTGGGTCTTACAGAGAAGACCCTAACAAAGCTTAATGACTCCATACAAAAATCACGGTTATGCTTCGGTAAAGAGATTGCATTTTCACTCAGTGTTAGGCCAATAAATTGATGCTTGTGGCAGAACAGGTGAAACTGATGGAATAGAACAGTTTTATAAATTCACATGATTAAGAACCTGATGAGAGGTGGCCAGATTTAGGGTAGAAACCGGTTTGACAGAAACTGATTTCATATTAAACACAAGTTGATTTAGCTAGCAGAAACAGATCAAGCATTTTGTTATCTGCTTTAATCATGAAACATTGATCTAACAAAAAATTACAATCTATCGCTTGGGTTGTTTACATGCCTTTCTGTTTTGTTCTCTGTTGCAGCTGGTACAAGTGCATATTACAAATATCTTAACACATCACTTTTACAGCCAGCTTGAAGCAACCTGAAGCAAATGTACATTATTTTTTAATAAGCGCAGCATGCTTTGGTTGGATTTTTGCACTCTTTATAATGAACGATTAAAATATTACATGAAGTTTACTAAAATAAAATGTATAATCCTGTTGAGAACTCCACATTGGTCTTGGAAAACAAAAGGACCATCTTTTAGGACTTGTCATGAAAATATTTATGATTCCAGTTGCTATTGCCCTGAGATATTGTCATCATTGAAAATACAAACCATCTGTTTTTCTTTCATTTAAATATGCCTTCAAGTTGACAAACAAAGTTCGAGGCTTTAGCTTCTTGGTCTGACAGACAACATCTGAAAATCTGCTTTGCACAGCACTGTAGCTTCAAATTGGGAGAGTGATAGATTTATAATTAATCCCTCCAACTCAAATCTAAACCAAACATTAAATATTTTATGTATATTCTTGAGAGAGAGTGAAACATGTTAGCCTTTGATTGGCTTGTGAATTATCAGTGCCTTTTGAGCAGATCCAAATGATGTAGCTTCATTAAAAAAAATGAAGAAGTTAATAAAATTATCATATCAAACTTTTTCAACAAGGGTTGGAATGAATAACTAAAGGAAGGCTAGGCTTGCTCCTTCAAGTTCATTATTTCTGATGTAGTTGTATAAGTAGGATTTGGGAAATGTTCCTGACAACAACTGACAGAGGAATGAATGGAAGGCAATATTGTGCCGGGATTAAATTTATCATCTTTTATCACATTTTTCAGATTGATGTGCAATGCACTTTTACAGCAGCTTTGGAGTTTGCATTGTCACTATGTCCTTAATATAGAACTTGACTGAGTGGTTTCAATGTTTCTTAATACAAGATTGAAAGAATGATGAAGCTTTTAGTAAGAATGGTGTCCATTTTCAGGGCAGGAGGCTAATCAGACCACCAGAATTGCTGACAGATTAACTCATTATCCACACCACATAGTGCAATGCTTCTTTGTCATCTGCTGCATTCTCTGTTTTTGCTATGTTGTACTCTTTTGAGGAGGACCTCTGCTGCTTTTGTTCCTCTTTTCCTCTGAAGGATCGTCTGACAGCTTACACTTCACTCTACTGTAATGAGGAAAATTTCTGAGTGGAATATGTTTCGGAGAGAAGAGCACACTATAGATACCTCAGAGCTGAAGAGATATCTAGATTTGCTTCAACAATACATTGATGCAAATGAAGATCATCATAGTGAATTGATGCCCTTGGTTTTGCCAAAGCATTGTGAGTTTCAGATTAAAATTCATATTAGTTTATTGTCATGTACTTGAGGATGAAGTGAAATTCCTTGTTTGCATGAAGGTCGCAGAGTAAATAATGTACTTGGTAATTATAAATTAACAATTACAATGAATGCAAAACAATGGAATGTCTCATAGTAGTGCAAAAATGCTAAATTGGTAATCAAGGAAAAGGTAGAATTGATGTTTTGAGAACATGGAAGCACTATTGGCAAGGGGATGTGAAAGAGATAACTGGTTCAGAAGTCTGACAGCAGAGGGCAGGACATTGGTCTTGGGACTGGCTGTCCAGGCTTTCAAGCTCCTATATCTTCACCAAGAAGTTGGAAGAGGGAAAAGAGAATGGCCAAAGTGATAGGCATCCTTGGCAACATTATTAGCCTTCCTGAAGGAGCATAGGGATGGGATGGTGTGTTGCACAGTCCTGGGGTGGACGGTGTGAGTACCTTGTTTAACATATCCGTGTTTTGCAGGCTTAAGATACAGTTAACTGCCCTGTAATGGGGTGTAAGGATCCTATAGAAAGAAATTTGCTGGACCCTGCACACCATCTCATTGCACCTGTCCCTCCACTACTGATATAATACACATCAGTAGGCTGCAATAGCCAGTTGAGGAGGAGATCCTACTGATAGATTGGATCTCTGTAAAAGAAACAACAGCCACACACACAAGATACTGGAAGGGTCTTGGCCCAAAACATCGACTGTTTATTCCTCTTCATCGATATTGCCTAATCTGCTGAGTTCCTGTGCTTTGCTCCAGAAATCCAGCATCTGCAGAATCTCTTGTGTTCAGCATCTACAGCCTGTGTGATTGGAAAGGGTCTCCCAGAAGCAAGTCTGCACATGTTGTTTCTAACAACTTTGAACTTTGAACAGGTTTCACTATTCCCTGATTCATCACATGATATACACTACCACTGTATGAGATTGCCTTCCATACATTCCTCTGTCAATTATGGTCAGGGCATCTATTTTCTATTTACTTCCCTGAATTATATCACAGTGCCTCTCTCTACCATCTTCCTATCTAACGTAGTGTCTGGAAAATCAAACTGAGGATCTCAGAGCAATATTGCAGTTCCAGGGGGACATTGGGGACTGCTGTGTACTTTGCTTCACAGAAACATGGCTGGCCCCCACAATGCTTCAGCCTGAGGGCTTCACCTTCCATTGCATGCTCTGAACAGTGGTATCAGGTAAAGGCAGAGGTGGCAGTGTTTCCTTCACGATTAGCTCATCATGTTGCACAGACCTGGCAGTTCTGTTTCAGTCTTGTTCCCTCAACCGGGAACATCTGGCAGTCAGGTGTTGTCCATTCTATCTGTAGAGAGACTTCTATGCCTTCATCCTGGTTGCTGTGTATTCCACCCCAGGCCAGTGTCACGCTGGCACTGGAGGAGATGAGCTCTGTGATCAGTTGTCATGAGACAATACACCCTGATGCTTTCCCCAACATCCCAAGCCAGCTTGAAGAAGGCTCCGAACAACTATTACTAATATATCCCATATGGAACTAGAGAAGCCAACACACTTGACCACTGTTACACCACCATCAAGAACACTTACTATGCCATCCCATGCTTGCACTTTGGCAAGTCAGATCACCTGGCTATACCTCTACTCCAAGCATACAGGACCCTTGGTGAGAACCACAAAGGCATGGACAAGGAAGATCTAGGAGCACTTCAGGACTGCTTTGAATTGATGGACTGGACCATATTCAGGGATTCATCTACAAATCTGAACGAATATACCACAGTTGTCACTGACTTCATCAATAGCTGTGTGGATGAATGTGTGCCTTTGAGACACATTGGATATACCCAAACCAGAAGCGGCGGATGAACCAGGAAATTTGCAATCTGTTGAAGGTTGGATCTGTGATGTTCAAGAACTTTAAAAGAAGTCCTGGTATGACCTATGGAAGGCCATCTTAAGAGTAAAAAAGCAATTCCAGGTGAAGTTAGAGACAGAACTTGATGCATGTCAGCTCTGAGAGGGTTTGCAGGCCAGTACTTCCTAGAAGATGAAACCTAACATCATAAGTATCTGTGACACTGCACTCCCAGATGAACTCAATGCCTTTTATGAATGCTTTGTAAGGGAGAATAAAATCATATTTGTGTGAATCCCTGCAGCACTGGCCCTGCTGTGATCTTTGTCTCAGAGGCTGACGTCAGATCTCCTTTCAGAAAAGTGAACACTCACAGGGTGTTAGGCCCTGATGGTGTGCCTGGAAGGCCACTGGAATCCTGTGTCAACCAACTGGCTGGAATGTTCAAGGACATCTTAAATTTCTCACTGCTGTAGTCAAAGGTTCTCACCGGCTTCAAAAGGGCATCAGTCACACTGGTACCCAAAAAGAAAAGGGTGGGTTGCCTCAATGACTGTCACCCAACAGTGCTCATATCTACTAGTCAAATGAATGGAGAAAGTATACAATTAATTGTAGATCTTGTAATGGTACTGAATAAAAGAGGGATCCTGGTGTCTAAGTCCATAGTTCACTGAAAGTGACTATGAAAGTGGATAAGGTGATTATGAAAGCATAAGACATGCATGCCTTAACTGGTAGGGCTGTTGAGAACAAGGGTAAGGAAGTCATGCTGCAGCTATATAAAAATTTAGTCAGACTACGTTTGAAGTCTCGTATGCAGTCCTGGTCAGCCATTATAGGAAAGATGTGGAGACAATGGAGAAGGTGCAGAGGATGTTTACCAAGATGCCTCCTGGATTGGAGAGAATGAGCTGTAAGGTCAAATTGGTGCCACAGTAGCATAGCGATTAGCTTGATGTTATTACAGTTTGTGGCATTAGGGTTCGGGTGTTCAATCCTGGTGTCCTCTGTTATGAGTGTCCTCGTAGAATGGGTGGGTTTTCTCCAAGATAATTTATATGCATTGTTGAAGCTCATACCTGCCGCAAGCAACCATGTAACCCAAGCAAGTTACCAGTGACCAAAGCATAAGCTGAGTAAAGAACCGTTTTGTATAAATTTTGACACCACAAGCTTGAGGAGGAATTAGTAACTCATGTCAAACTGCCCCATCAGCAAGAAATCCCAGATCTATGAGTAATGCAATGCAAGATTTTTTAGAATTAATATAAAATCTGACATGGTGATAAATGGAAACTGTATTCATCCTGAAATTTGATCTCTATGAACTTTCTGAATGAAATAAAGAGCTGGCAGAAAGAGAGCCACATCATATATGAATTTGGTGCTGAGCTGGATGTGGTAATGTGGTGCCAATTTAACGGCAGAAATGCAAACTGAATTCCATTCCAGTACCTGTCACCTTATGGCCCTTCTGCTTCTTTCATTCTCTGTCTATGCATTAGTTCTCTCCTTTATCCCACATCCCAGAATTGATTGGTTACTTGTTATAATCTATAACTTTAATTAGAAAGTCATTCTGAAAATATATATGTATACTTACATATTAATCAATGGAAGTATGGCTGCAAAGCTCATAGGTTGCTTCGATGATTTGGCTGAATTAATTTCATTGCTGTACTGTGAATAGAGAACTGAATTTCAACATAATGCAACAGCTACAGGATTTATCCTGCAGTCAAAGCAGAAGCAATGCAAGCTGTGTCGAATCTTGTCCCTTAATCATCTTTCCTCCATTGAAATATTGGACATATTTTATCTTAAAAATAGAAGCACTGGTCTGTACGGAATTGCTGATAAACCACATTGTATTATTTACATTTATTTCAAACCTAAGACTTCTGAGTTTTTTTTTACTTAAGAATTTTAATCTTCCTTTTGTAATATTATGAAGCAATTGAGAGAATCAGCCAATCCAGACTCCAAGCTGCATTAGGTGGATAGAGAAAATGACTTCTTATCTTCCCTGCTAGAAGAATTTACTTATTTACCAGTTCCTGCACCATGTGGGATCCTTGAAGGAGATGCTGCTGTTCTCCCAAAGTGGATGATGAATTACCGCTGTCATTCGCATTCCTATATAAACACTCTGTTACAGCCACGGGAGCTCTGCACAGAAGCAGATACACAGCAGAGCAATCTCCCTGGTGCTGCAGACATTGCTGCCTCGACAGAGCGATTGATAACAAGTTAAGTTCAATGTAATTATTCCGATTTATTATCACTATTACTGTTTGCTAGAGAATCAGCAATAAGCATGGTTTCTAATTCCATGCTGGATCAGTGACTTCATCCAGTGAATCATAGAGCCAGAGGCCGACAGGTTATGCTCATTAAGTTCGATTACCTCAGCTGAAGAAGTGTTAACACCCCTGCTATTGGTTGTTCACCACTGGACTAAAGAAAAGGCAAGTGGCCAAGATTCCCTCTCCAGATAGTTTGAGGAAATTCCTTTAGGAGGTAAATTCCTGTGATAGGGCAGTTGTCCTTTGAGAGACTAAACAGAGGAGCTTAGAGGAATGAGTTTTATTTGATCAAGCATATAATATCGTAATGAGATTTGACAATATAGATGGAGGGAGGAGGCTCCCTCTGGCTAGGTGTCTAAAGCTAGGGGTTACAGACATGGAATGAGGGTTTGTCAGTACAACAAGAAATTTCTCATTTGAAGGATACTGAATTGTGGGAATTCTATGTCCAACAGGGTTTGGAGGTTCAGTTGTGCATATTCCAGAAAATCATCAAAATATCTTTAAATATTAGGGGAATCAAAGGACACAGGGTTAGTTTGAGAAAGTGATGGTCAAGTCAAATTTTAATCGCAATCTCATTGACTGACAGGGCAGGTGCAAGAGATTGAATGAGTGATTCCTGCTTCTGCTTCTTGCACTCTTCTGTTGGGAAGTTAACTAATGGCAAAGTCAAAAGTAAATGCAAAGATCCCACGAGCAAGTGTGCACCCTGCTGAGGGCATAAATCTACACTGTTGATATGTCTGCAAAAATTAGCAATGATTTATAAACATTTATTCTTAGTTTTCAGGTGTACTCGCACATCAAGACATAGCAACAGGAGTAATCCATCCTTTAATTATCTGACACCATTCCATTATATCATGGATGATCTGCACTGTGATGTTATTTGATTTTTTTGTGCCTTAATTCAGATAATTTATTGAAAGGGTTTTAACTTCAGTGCCTCTTGTGGGGGAAGAAATTTGAAATTTCTTTCTGTGTATACCCTTGAATACCTAAGTGTGAATAACATCGTTCTTGAATAGGATAGCTTCATTGTATGTTCATTAACTGTTGTTCTGGATTCCTCACCAGAGGAAATTCACCTTATATCACATTAAACACTAGAATTAGATAAACCCTTAACTTTTATAGAATAGTAGAGAGGTTTAGGCAGAAAATAAAACTGGTGAATATTGTTTTGCTGAAAAAATTTAGAAACGTCTTGTAGGACAATCATTTAACCATATAACAATTACAGCACGGAACCAGGCTATCTCGGCCCTTCTAGTCCATGCCGAAAGCATCTGCAGTGGTTCAGCTCAGAAGGCTGCAACTGCACACGACCTCAGGTCTGTTTTGCGTGGCCGTTGCAGACTCACCTTGTGACTTGATGAGTTTGTTCTGGATGCACTTGGAATCCTCCCGCATGTCTAGGATGTGCCGCTCGTTAAAGTAAATGGATACAGTAATTCCTTCCCTGGGTGCAGGTGAGTAGTAGAGCCTGGGGTGGAGTCGCTGAGAATATGAGAAGAATAAAAATAAAATCAGAATACGTAGTCTTATTGTAGATAGGTGGTGGATGATCTGTATGTATCTGGTGCATTGAAGAGCCTGTTTCTCTGCTGGATGTCGCAAGGCTCTGATAGCCCTGTAAATAATTTTAACAAGTTGTTTTTGACTGGAAGTTATATTAATCTTGGCTGATGGTAAACTAATTTTTCAAATGATGAAAGCTCACTGATGGCAGTTGTTCAAAATTATTCTTTGAAAAGCACTGCTAATTGATTCAGAAGTAGAAACACAACGATTCACAGGAGGCTGCTGCAAGCCAAGGATATGGATTTCCCCAGGAGCTCCACAATCAATCAGCTAGAATAGAAGTTTATGAAGCTACTACATACTTAGCATAGTATGAGTAAGTTGTACACTATGTTCCAACCATAAGCATGATAACAGAGCTCTAGGTGCAGTGTGCTGGGATGTCCACTATTTATTTTGTAGTCTTCTGCATCCCAAATGCTCAAATTGAAAAATCACAGGCCAATTACATGGTGCTGATGGTATTGTTCAGAACAGCAGTGCTGCAATATATAAACCACAATCACGAACCTCTGAATATTTCAAAATTTCATATTTTGTCTCTGTAGGAAAAGCTACAGCCTTTGGATTTTCAACCAGAATTGCAAAGAGCAAAAATACTACTCACTACAACCAGACAAAGTCATGGCCGATGAGTCTTATCTGTTGAGTTAGGGTCTCAAATTTGCTTACTTTCTTTTTTTGCCTTCATAAGATTGACATAGAGGATAGTTATGCAATAAAATGGGGTACACTGTCTAGTTAGAATGTTGATGGCAGGGTTTGGGCAGTAGAATGTCCAGGAAGTGGGGTTGGATTTTATCTCATCGATGATGAACATTGTCTAGTTTTTTTCATAAAGTCTATCATATTTCTCTTGCACACAAATACATCTTGAGGTAGCATATGGTGACATATATGTATTTTGACAATATATTTACCTGGGCTTTGATTTGGAGTTTGAACTGCAGCCAATCAGTGGATGGAAGAGTGAGAAGAAGGTGTGGCTTCACACAGATCCATGATTAAAGATTAACAAAGAACGCTTCACAGCAGTTTTCGGAGGTTGAACTGTGGCCCATCGGTCAATGGAATTCATTAACAAGGGTGACTAAAAATAAGACAGGGACAAGCGAGGCGGCCATTGTGGAGTGTCCATTGTGTAGGTGGGCTAGTGTTAGACCGGGAAGGTTTTGGCTTTGGCTCATTAAGTTTAGCTGAGATCAAGCTTGGGAGAAGTAAGTATCAGATACGTTTCTTCTTCTTTATTCTTCATTCTCATCTATTACACAGTTACTGCAGAAAGAATGACTCCAGGGGCAATACTATGTTCTTTGTATAAGATGTGGGAATTCTGGGAGAACTACAGACTCCCAGATAACCACATCTGCACCAGGTGCACTGAGCTACAGCTCCTCCGAGAACATGATTTTTTAAAATATATATCAAAATATACTTTATTCAAAAATAAAATTACGTACAATAAACCATTCAATGACTCTCAATCCTTTACAGATGTTTCCATTACGGGTTTTACATTTCCACACTTTTAGCCACCCACGTGGCACTCTGTTGTTTCACCTTTCCACACCATTATTGAGGGGTATACTTGCCGCCATCCGACCCCTCCCACTCCCGCGGGAAAAGAACCCTAAACAATGGTCCTTCCCCACCGGGCCCTTGCGGTGGCTGCACCGAGTTTCAGTGCGAACATCAGCACGTACTCCTGCAGCCGAGAATGTGCCAGTCGGCAGCATTCTCCCACAGATATCTCCATCTGCTGTTAGATCATCAAGTTTCGGGCCGACCAAAGAGTGTCTTTCACCAAGCTGATGATCTGCCAGCAGCACCGGATGTTGGTCTCCGTGTGCGTCCCCGGGAACAGCCCGTAGATCAGAGAGTCCTCTGTTACGCAGCTGCTGGGGATAAAACGTGACACTAGCCCGTCCATTCTCCTCCACACCCTCTCTGCAAACTGACAGTGTGCAAAGAGGTGGGTCACAGTCTCCTCCTCACTGCAGTCCTCCCGTGGGAAGCGGGGTGTGGAGACGACGTTCCAGGCGTACAGAAGGGATCTGACTGGGAGGGCCCCTCTCACCACCAGCCAGGCGAGATCCTGGTGCCTGTTGGTGATGTCTGGCGATCTGAGAACATGATAAGGAACTGAAGCTGCATTTCGATGATTGGCTCATAGGGGAGACTGAGAAAATGATAGACAGGAGCAGCAGGGATGTAGTCACCTTCAGGTTGCAAGAGGAAGATAACTGAGGGATCTCAGGAGAAGGAAGGGAAATGGGTAGGTAGTACAGACTACCCCTGTAGCTGTTTCCCTGAATAGTAAGTATATCTTTTTGGATACCTGTTGAGGGGATGACCTTCTGGCCAGAGCCGCAGTGACCAGGTCTCTGGCACCAAGTCAGGCTCGGTTTTAAAAATTGTGAGAAATTTCAAAAGTCTGAGGTGCAAAGGGATTTGGGAGTCCTTATGCAGGATTCTCTGAAAGTTAATTTGCAGGTTGAGTCAGGGATGAGGAAGGCAAATGCAATGTTAGGATTCTTTTTGAAAGGACTAGGATATAAAAGCAAGGATGTAATGTGGAGTTTTTATAAGGCACTGGTAAGGCTTCACCTGGAGTATTGTGATCAGTTTTGGGCTCCTTATCTAATGGAGGATGTGATGACATTGGAGAGAGTTCAGAGGAGCTTCACGAGAATGATTCCAGGTATGAATGGGTTACCCTATGAGGACCGACTGATGTCTCTGGGCCTGTACTCCCTGGAATTCAGATGAATGAAGGGGGATCTTAATGAAACCTATCAGATCTTGAAAGGCCTCAATAGAGTGGATATGGAGAGGATGCTTCCTATGGTGGGGAGTCTAGGAGCAGAGGGCACTGCCTCAGAATAGAGGGACATCCATTTAGAACGGAGATGAGGATGAATTTCTATATCCAGAGAGTGGTGGCTGTGGAGGCCAGGTCATTTGTTATATTTAAGGGAAAGGTTGATAGATCTTTGATTATTCAGGGCGTGAAGAGTTACAGGGAGGAGGCAGGAGATTGGGACTGAGAGGGAAATGGATTAGCCAGGATGAAATGGCAGAGGAGACTTGATGGGCCAAATGGCCTAATTCTGCTCGAATGTCTTATGGTCTAATAGACTTTGTCCTTGTCTTGGGAAAATATTAATTATCGTTTCATCGCCTGCTTTTGAATGTTGTCTACGTCTTGGTGCATAGTAGCTTGGATTTTTTTCTGAGGGGTAGTTATTAATCCTAGCCATTTCCTTATTAAAGTACAATTCTATAAGTTTTCCCTACAAACATGTTCCGATGAGTTCTCCGACTGTACTCCAAATGCTGACAAGTGATGTCCAGCACAATAGTCTGAATGTGAAAGATCAAAGGGTGACCATTGAGAGAGATACCTTCTGTGATGGAGTACAGGGCATCCATAACTGGGCCAGACAGCACTTATTAAATACAACCCTTCTTCTTTCTAGGGTTGAAGATGACTTGCTTCCTCCAGTTCAATGGGTTCTGACATGCTTGATGAAACGAATGTGAACACACAGATATTGCCACAGACAGGATGCTAAGGACTTGATGGGGCATGAAACTAGGAAGTTTGGGAGGTAGTATATTTCTTTGACTTTTACTCTGAGCTTTTGTATGGTGGAACTAGACCCAATCTTCTCAATGCCACTGAGAATGATCTGTGGAATTCAAGACCAGTGATCCAGAATTCTGCAGGCACAACCTACAGAAGACCATCATGAAAACGGAAAAGATAATTATTTATCAAGTTAGAAACACAACTGGATAGAGTCATAGAGTCATAAAAAAGTTAAGCACAGAAACGGGCCCTTTGGGTCATCTAGACCATGCCAAACCATTTAAACTGCCTACCTGAATCATCCCGCATTTTGAACATAGCCCTCCATACCTCTACCATCCATGTACCTATCCAAGCATCTCTTAAACATTGCAATCGAGCTCACTGCTGTACTCATTCTACACTCATGACTGTGTGGTAGGTACAGCTCAAATGTCTTCTATAAATGTGCCGATAACACAGCTGCTGTTGGCAGAATCTCAGATGTTACAGGAGTGAGATAAAATGGCTGGTTGAGTGTGGTGTCACAGCAACAAACATTCACTTAATGTCATCAAGACCAAGATATTCTTGGTCACTTAATCACTGGGAGAGCACACACCAATTCTCATTGGATTGAGGGATCATTGAAGGAAAAAGTGGGCTGCTTCAGGTTCCTGGGCATCAACATCTCATTGGATCTATCTTCGGGCCAACACATTGATGGAATGATGAAGAAGGTACACCAACTGTTATCTTTGTTAGGAGTTTGGAGGATTTGATACATCACCAAACACTTCCAAATTTCTACAGATTTATGATGGAGAGCATTCTGACTGGCTGCATCACAGCCTGGTGTGGTAGATCTAATGTGCAGGATAGAAACAGGCTGCAGCGGGTTGTAGACCTAGCCAGGTTCAACACAGGCACAACCCTCCCCATCGTTGAAACATTTTCAAGAGGCAGATGAGCTTAGAGCGTGGATCAGTACTTGGAGCTATGATGTTGTGGTCATTACAGAGACTTGGATGGTTCAGAGGCAGGAATGGCTACTTAGAGTGCCAGGCTTTAGATGTTTCAGAAAGGACAGGGAGAGAGGCAAAAGAGGTGAGGGTGTGGTTCTGCTGATCAGAGATAGTGTCACGGCTGCAGAAAAAGAGGAAGTCATGGAAGGGTTGTTTACCGAGTCTCTGTGGGTGGAAGTTAGGAATAGGAAAGGGTCAATAACACTACTGGGTGTTTTTTACAGATCATCCAATAGTAACAGGGACATTGAGGAGAAGATAGGGAGACAGATTCTGGAAAGAAGTGATAATAACAGGGTTGTTGTGGTGGGAAATTTTAATTTCCCAAATATTGATTGGCATCTCCCTAGTAAGGAGTTTAGATGGTGTGGAGATTGTTAGGTGTGTTCAGGAAGGTTTCTTGACACAATATGTGGATAGGCCTACAAGAGGAGAGACTATACTTGATCTGGTATTGGGAAATGAACCTGTCAGGTGTCAGGTCTCTCAGTGGGAGAGCATTTTGGAGATAGTGATAATAATTCTAACTCCTTTACCATAGCATTGGAGAGGGATAGGAACAGACAAGTTAGGGAAACGTTTAATTGCAGTAAAGGGAAATTAGAGGATTACAGGGTTGCAAATGTTGTTCCCTTATTCAAGAAAGGGAGTAGAGATAGCCCAGGAAATTATAGTGCAGTGAGTCTTACTTCAGTGGTTGGTAAGTTGATGGAGAAGATCCTGAGAGGCAGGATTTGGAAATGAACATTTGGAGGAAGAGCAGTAGACATAGTGTATATGGATTTCAGCAAGGCATTTGATAAGTTAACCCATGCAAGGCTTATTGAGAAAGCAAGGAGGCATGGGATTCAAGGGGACATTGCTTTGTGGATCCAGAATTGGCTTGCCCACAGAAGGCAAAGAATGGTTGTAGATGGGTCATATTCTGTGTGGAGGTCGGTGACCAGTGGTGTGCTTCAGGGATCTGTCCTGGGACCCCACTTATTTGTGATGTTTATAAATGACCTGGATAAGGAAGTGGAGGGATGGGTGAGTAAATTAGTTGATGATACAAAGGTTGGGGGTGGTGTGAATAGTGTGGAGTGCTGTCAGAGGTTACAGCGGGACATCGAAAGGATGCAAATCTGGGCTGAGAGGTGGCTGGTGGAGTTCAACCCAGGTAAGTGTGAAGTGGTTTATTTTGGTAGGTTGAATATAATAGCAGAATATAGTATTAATGGCAAGACTCTTGGCAGTGTGGAGGATCAGAGGGATCCTGGGATCCGAGTCCATAGGACACTCAAAGCTTCTGTGCAGGTTGACTGTGTGGTTACGGAGGCATACGGTTATTGGCCTTCATCAACCGTTGGATTGAGTTCAAGAGCCGAGAGGTAATGTTACAGCTATGTTAAACCCTGGTCAGACCCAACTTGGAGTACTGTGCTCAGTTCTGGTAGCCTCACTATAGGAAGGACGTGGAAACGATAGAAAGAGTGCAGAGGAGATTTACAAGGATGTTGCAAGGATTGGGAGCCCTCCTTATGAGAAAAGGTTGAGTGAAATTGGCCTTTTCTCCTTGGAGTGACGGAGGATGAGTGACCTGATAGAAGTGTATAAGATGATGAGAGGCATTGATCATGTGGGTAGTCAGAGGCTTTTTCCCAGGGCTTAAAATGCTAACAAACATGAGAGGGCACAGCTTTAAGGTGCTTGGAAGTAGGTACAAAGGAGATGTCAGGGGTAAGTTTTTTTACACGGAGAGTGGTGAGTGTGTGGAATGGGCTGCTGGTGACGGTGGTGGAGATGGATACAATAGGGTATTTTAAGAGACTCTTGTATAGGTATATGGAGCTTAGAAGAACAGAGGGCTATGTGCTGTAGTGCTGTGCTAGCCGGAGTACATCCAGCACATCTTTAAGAAAAAAGCCAAAATAAACAAGCTAATTAATTAGGTGCCACCCAGGATGATTTGAGTATCTCAGAAACAGCTGATCTCCTGGGATTTTTACGCACAACAGACTCTGGAGTTTACAAAGAATGGTGCCAAAAACAAAAAAAAAATCCAGCGAGTGGATTTAACAAGATGTTTTCGCTCACAGATTAGTCATAGTAGTCATAGTCATAGTCATACTTCATTGATCCTGAGGGAAACTGGTTTTCGTTACAGTTGCACCATAAATAATAAATAGTAATAGAGCCATAAATAGTTAAATAGTAATATGTAAATTATGCTAGTAAATTATGAAATAAGTCCAGGACCAGACTATCGGCACAGGGTGTCTGACCCTCCAAGGAAGGAGTTGTAAAGTTTGATGGCCACAGGCAGGAATGACTTCCTATGACACTCTGTGCTGCATCTTGGAGGAATGAGTCTCTGGCTGAATGTACTCCTGTGCCCACCCAGTACATTATGTAGTGGATGGGAGACATTGATCAAGATGGCATGCAACTTAGACAGCATCCTCGTTTCAGACACCACTGTCAGAGAGTCCAGTTCCATCCCCACAACATCACTGGCCTTACGAATAAGTTTGTTGATTCTGTTGGTGTCTGCTATCCTCAGCCTGCTGCCCCAGCACACAACAGCAAACATGATAGCACTGGCCACCACAGACTCGTAGAACATCCTCAGCATCGTCCGGCAGATGTTAAAGGACCTCAGCCTCCTCAGGAAGTAGAGATGGCTCTGACCCTTCTTGTAGACAACCTCAGTGTTCTTTGACCAGTCCAGTTTATTGGCAATTCGTATCCCCAGGTATTTGTAATCCTCCACCATGTCCACACTGACCCCCTGGATAGAAACAGGAGTCACCGGTTCCTTAGCCCTCCTCAGGTCTACCACCAGCTCCTCAGTCTTTTTCACATTAAGCTGCAGATAATTCTGCTCACACCATGTGACAAGGTTTCCTACCGTAGCCCTGTACTCAACCTCATCTCCCTTGCTGATGCATCCAACTATGGCAGAGTCATCTGAAAACTTCTGAAGATGGCAAGACTCTGTGCAGTAGTTGAAGTCTGAGGTGTAAATGGTGAAGAGAAAGGGAGACAAGACAGTCCCCTGTGGACCCCCAGTGTTGCTGATCACTCTGTCGGACACACAGTGTTGCAAGCACACGTACTGTGGTCTACCAGTCAGGTAATATAGAATCCATGACACCAGGGGAGCATCCACCTGCATCGCTGTCAACCTCTCCCCCAGCAGAGCAGGGTGGATGGTGTTGAATGCACTGGAGAAGTCAAAAAACATGACCCTCACAGTGCTCGCTGGCTTGTCCAGGTGTGCGTAGATACGGTTCAGCAGGTAGACGATGGCATCCTCAACTCCTAGCCACTCACTGGATTTTTTTTTGTTTCTGGCAACCCCAGAGTCTGTTGTGCATAAAAATCCCAGGAGATCAGCAGTTTCTGAGATACTCAAATCACCCCTGGTGGCACCTAATTAATTAGCTTGTTTATTTTCAACGCAAACAACAGGAATTCTGCAGATGCTGGAAATTCAAGCAACATACATCAAAGTTGCTGGTGAACGCAGCAGGCCGAGCAGCCTCTTCCTATAGATGCTGCTTGGCCTGCTGCATTCCCCAGCAACTTTGATGTATGTAGCTTGTTTATTTTTGTTTTTTTTCTTAAAGGTGTGCTGGACGCACTCCGAGGCGCTCCAGCTAGCACTGCACCGCTGGCTATGTGTAACCCTAGGTAATTTCTAAGGGAAGTACATGTTTGGCACAGCATTGTGGGTGAAGGATTGTGCCTGTATTATGCTGTAGCTTTTCTATGTTTCTGGGTCGTGCCTCAGGAAGGCAGCATCCATCATTAAGGACCCTCACTCTCTCGGACTTACCCTCTTCTCATCACCACCGCTAGGGAGGAGATTACAGGAGCCCGAACACCGACATTCAACATTTGTCTCCCATCAGATATCTGAGTGGACCATCAAACCTTTAACACTACTTCATTACTCATCTTTTGCACTGGCTATTTTTTAACTTATAGTTTTTTTATGTCTTGTACTGTACTGCTGCTACAAAACAATAAATTCCATTTCATCTCAGAAAGAAATAATAAACCTGATTTCGACAGACTACATCCTATATCCAGGGTAGGACTATCGAATACCACAGGGCAAACTTTAAATAGGGAGAGTGGCAGGAGCTAGTGGTAGAAGCAGATGTGATAAGGATGTTGAAGATGCATTTAGATAGAAACATGAAAAAGTAGGGAATAGAGTGATTCAGGGAATATAAGGGATACAGACCAGATGCAGGCAGATGGGATTAATTTAGATTAGAATCATGCTATACAGTTCTATGTCAACTTCCTTTGAGGTCTGCAGCAACACCAATGCTTTTCTGCTCTCCACAGAACCAAAGTCTATGTATAATGTAATATCTTACCATGGAACATGGTTATTTATTTATTTGAGAAGTTTATATGGAAACAATTTAGGAATGTGCTCTCCTGCAAGTGTATAGATTATCATGATTTTACTACCACAAGATGCATTTATGTCATCCCTTCAACAGAGTGAAATACACCTGGTATTTGGCAGAACTGTAACCACTGACAACAGGGCGAACAAAGAGATTTTCAGATAAGTGCATTCTCCAAAAAACAATAATCGTTGGCTCTGTGAATTGGTTGTGAAGGATGTGATTTGTTTTAATGTTGAAATACAACATTGCCTCCAAAATGACATCAAGTATGATTCCATACATCGGTGGCACAGGCCGCTCCAGAGGCCACATTGCCAAATCATGCAGAGAACTCTACAGGTGCTATGAATAATTCTGGAGCTCCAAGTTCCAGTTAACAGCATTGCCTAACCTTGCCTTGCAGAACACCGGCAGGAAGTAATAATCATTACTGGGCGGGATGAAATCATCAACTATATATGGGTCATTTGCTTCTCCTGATTGCCTTTGCAATTCTGCAGATATTTAATTCACTGTATGAATCCTTAAAGTTGGGAGAATTTGCAGAGAGTCAATGTAGCAAGTGCTGATGGAGTTTGTCCTGAATTCAAGTAATAGACAAGTCAACTGCTCCCAGGGGTTAATTATTAGGCATTTACTTTGAAGTACAAAGTAAAAACTGAAAAAACTTAGCCTGTTGGTGTCAGGAGTCGCTGTTTATTTCTGCATTAATTTGTGCTTTATATTGGTTGGCTAGATGAGTCTTGGTAAATTGTGTCTTTTGTTTTTGAATTAAAAGTTACTTTATAAGTATTGCAGTTTTCTTTTACTACCCATCTTATTCTTCTTTATGGGCAGTCTCTTAGTGTGAATGACTCGCTTCTTTTATAGGCTCCTGGGTGGATTGCACAGATTCCACCACAGCTGGACACATAATGCTTGCTGGAGTAGGTGGAGAGGTTGTTATGGACATTATTGTTTGCAGATAGCTTCTGTGTGCTCCTTTCCAGATGTTCAGTGCCCTTCAATTTCTGCTGGATGGTTGAAAGCCAAGGTGAGTTGTACATTTCCCTGCTCCTCTATGTACTAATTACGCATTAGTTGCTCAGTCGTCAATCAAGGTCAATAGCTCAGGAATTCTCTCCATGAGTCTCCAGCCATTTTGGCTCCTTCAAGACATTCTTTACAATCAACATCTTTTAGTAATCTATACTATCTCCCTTTCTCTTCACCATTTACACCTCGGACTTCAACTACTGCACAGAGTCTTGCCATCTTCAGAAGTTTTCTGATGACTCTGCCATAGTTGGATGCATCAGCAAGGGGGATAAGGCTGAGTACAGGGCTACGGTAGGAAACTTTGTCACATGGTGTGAGCAGAATTATCTGCAACTTAATGTGAAAAAGACTAAGGAGCTGGTGGTAGACCTGAGGAGGGCTAAGGAACCGGTGACCCCTGTTTCCATCCAGGGGGTCAGTGTGGACATGGTGGAGGATTACAAATACCTGGGGATATGAATTGACAATAAACTGGACTGGTCAAAGAACACTGAGGCTGTCTACAAGAAGGGCCAGAGCCATCTCTATTTCCTGAGGAGACTGAGGTCCTTTAACATCTGTTGGACGATGCTGAGGGTGTTCTACGAGTTTGTGGTGGCCAGTGCTATCCTGTTTGCTGTTGTGTGCTGGGGCAACAGATACCAACAGAATCAACAAACTTATTCGTAAGGCCAGTGATGTTGTAGGGATGGAACTGGACTCTCTGACGGTGGTGTCTGAAAAGAGGATGCTGTCCAAGTTGCATGCCATCTTGGACAATGTCTCCCATCCACTACATAATGTACTGGGTGGGCACAGGAGTACATTCAGCCAGAGACTTATTCCACCGAGATGCAACACAGAGCGTCACAGGAAGTCATTCCTGCCTGTGGCCATCAAACTTTACAACTCCTCCCTTGGAGGGTCAGACACCCTGAGCCAATAGGCTGGTCCTGGACTTATTTCCTGGCATAATTTACATAATACTATTTAATTATTTATGGTTTTATTACTATTTATTTATGGTGCAAGTGTAACAAAAACCAGTTTCCCTCAGGATCAATAAAGTATGACTATGACTATGACTATCATTTCACTACGTGGTTCAATGTCAAGATGTGTTATGAAGTGGAGAAAAAGATACAATAAAATGAAATAAGACAACAATTTTATTGCGTTCCCGATTAAATCTTACTTACAATTGTTTTGAATTTCAAACTACAGCAGCAGCAAAAAATATCAATTAACTCTATAGATGCTTTTTTGGAATAACTAATTAAAGCTTTAAATAAAAAAGCTCTTTAACAGTTGTCTGCCTTCTTATCTGGCTTATTTTCATCATGTTACTGAGAGAAAACGAATTTTGGAGGGTTTTTTTTGCCTCTGTTTCTAATCACATTGGAATGCCTGAAAATGATAAGCTGTCAAGAATCAGTTAAATTTTCTTTTTTATATTCTTGGTACATTAAGCGTGGTTATATTTGTATTGCTCAGTTAGTAAATGGGTAATTGATCAGACAGTTCAATAGCAATTAAGAGGGGGCACAGCACTTTCTGTAAAGAAAACCAAATCTAGAAATGCTAGAAACACTCAGCAGGTCAGGCAACGTCTGTGGAGAGAGAAACAGTTAACATTTTAGGTCAATGTCCTTTTATTAGAACTTGAATAAGTTAGAGGTAAAAGGTTGTTGTAAGATGCAAAGGGAGCGGATAAAGAGCTGACAACTAAAGGGAAGATTCATGTCAGCTTGATTCTTAAAAGGTACAGTCAATGGATCGGAAAATACAAGTGAGATAAGTTATAAGCCTATTAACTCCTGATGAAATGGAAATTAATACACCAAATTAGATGAGGAAATATATAATGAAACAATTTTTCTTTCTTTTCCAACGTTTTTATTAAATTTCATATACACAAATACAGATTTCATAAGGATCCTTATTATAAAACAAAATAAGGTAGCACAAAATGCACTATATATAAATCACACTGATACAATCACAGTATCCCATATTCATAATCGATCAAACAGAATAAATTGAATTATGAAATACAATAATATGGTTAATTATATTATAAAAAACATCTACACCCACTACCAAGAGAAATCTGTTTGGTTAAAAAAAACAAAAGGATAAAAAAAAGTACTTTACCATATAGTTTTATAATAATAGCCCAGATCTATATTTTAATAACAATAACAATTCAAAGGTTTTCAGAATAGTTCAGAAAGGGTCCTCATAGCGTTTGAAAATCTTGATTAGAATCAGAAATCGAATAACGAATCTTCTCTAAATTTAAGCATGACGTAACATCACATAACCATTGAGCATGTGTGGGGGGGGGGGGGGCAACCTCCTTCCATTTCAGAAAGATCGCCCTCCTAGCCATTAGAGAAATAAAAGCTAAAACAATTTTGACAGAACCAAAGTATTAAGTTAGAATGACCATGTTCATACCTTCTTACAGTATCCTGATTATCCTAAAGAGTCAATCACCCTTATTCTCATTGCTCCAGGATACTGAGCCTATCGACTCCATTTTGCCTGCGAGTAAAACAATATAGTTTGCTTTTGCTTCAATTACTAGTTGAAGGTTAGATTGTATTTAAGCTAATTAATTGTAGGTAGAACCACCATTAACCAAGATTAACCCAGTTCAATTAATTCAGTTCACTCCCTTGGTTGCCTGAGAATGGTTGAAAGTGGTAACAATACAGCGTGATTTGCTCAGTTATGTGTATGATAGGTAATCATTTTCAACTGTAGCTGAAAACAATCCAAAACAAGAAACTTTGCACAACTGCATCAGGAATATCCTAGAGTCTGAAGTTTTCAATGGACATCCAAAAGCTGTAGCTTACCGCCAATGTTAAATATTTAAGAAAACTTAATGTAGATAAAAGTTATGTAAGAAAGAATAGATTGTGATTTTAATTGTTTTCCTTCAAAAAAGGTAATTAGATAATTAAAGATGGTATCTATGAGTCATATTTCATCCTTTGTTAATATTCCTTTAATTTCTGAAACCTAAAGTGAGAGCAGATATTATGATATTTGCAGATGATGGAAAAGAGGATCTAATAGAAGCCCGAGAATAATAAATAATAGAATCCTTCTTCACTGAATGAGGCTCTTTGACCCCACATGCCCGCACTTGCTCTTTGGCAGTACTATACAATTAATCCAAACGTTTCAGCCTTCCCCAGAGCTCTGTAAATCTTTTTTCCACCAGGAATTGTCCATTGGTTGATAATCTTAGCTGAAATAATTAATAAAACTGATGTTATGTTCATTAGCACATTGATTCACTTGTGTTTATATTTTAAGCTTTTGGGTATAGCAATAGGCCACTCAGCTCATTGATCCCATCCATATTTTAAAATTGATCATTCTTGATCTGTATCAGAACTCCATCCACCTGTCTTGGTTCCATATTCATTAATAACCTTGCTAAACAAGTGTGAAAGAAGTTCTTTTGAAAGCCATTGGGAGTTAGGATAACCCATTAATATATGTGAGATTTTTGTTAAATCTAAAAGAATATTATTCTTGTCTACATAATAAAATGCATTTTTGCCTCTTTGAATATTAATTGAATACTCGGTAAAAAAGTCTTCAGATTGTATAATGTGTCAAGAAAAACTCTTCATTTTCACCAACTGCACAAAGACTGCAGCACTCATTCAGAATATAGCAAATCTCATGAGGAAAGAAAGGGAATTAATGAAGGCTGGAGAAATGCTGGTACTTGAAAGCTAAAAGGTAAATTAAGCAAAATTGAAAAGCTGTAGCACAGAGCCTGGTAAATTAGACTAATTTCAGTCTTGTTAATGATCAATTTATGTGGCTCTGTCTGCTTTTGTGCTATAGACAGCTTGTCCTTTCAGTAAAAAAAAGTAAATCTGAAAGGTATATCTCCTGTTTATTTTTACATAGGTTCCCTTGTTTTGTTTCATATTGGTGTCTCAACTCTTGAATTACAGCTGATAATGGTTCTGATCACTTTAAAATTGTAGATGTGGTTAGTGTTTTCAGATTAATAGATTGTGTTCAGGTATCCTTCACTTGGTTAAGAAGCCGTGTCATTTTAATGCTTACTTATTGGTCTAAAGTCAGCATATCAGTTTGCGACTGAACTAATAGAAAGTCCAGATACTGAAATTTTGGAATGGATTGAGAAGTCAGTTATATACTCAGAACAAAAGTGTTCCAGTGACTCTACTCATGATTATTTTTAAACAGGCATCGAAACAATGTATATCAAGGTTATATTTCAGGCAGCAACTGAACACCCAATTAAAAATGCTATATACTATGTACTTGCAAACAAAAACCTCATCAACAAGGCATCCGCAGCCCTTCCAGGCACAATAATGAAAAACCTTTTATCTCCAGAGATCTCACAACATCCACATAATTGGAATAGCTTACATTATCTTCGGCTTGTTTCTGAGAAAAAGTTTTCAAATGCACTGAATATATGATGAACTCTGACTAGTCCTGATCCATTTTACCTGCTAAATGTTTGGGTAAGGTAACAGGTCTGCAGTAAAAGAACATCTTCCATACAATGATTTTTGTATGTTTGCTTTCAGCAGTCAAATCACCCTGGATAGTTTACAGGAGTGTTATGATACAATATTTGACTCTGAGCTGCCTAACAGGAAAAAATGGCAGAATACCCAAGCCTTGTTTAAATGGATGGGGTTCATCTTACTGGAGGTAGAGAGGTGTAGAGATTGGGAAAGTCCTAAAATTGTAGGAGTGAAATAGAAACATGCACGACTGGAAATGGTGGAGTGATTAAACGAGGGAATGCTGGGGGGATTGTATTTAATATTAGATTATGGTAGACATAGTCATATTGCAAGAGTAAGATGGATTTTAAAAGAAATGGATCATTATAAATTAGGCTAGATCATAAATGGATTAAATGGATATTTGTATTTGTAGACAAAGAAATAAAGTTAGTGAGAGATGCATGGAAACTAAATAAGGGGATGAAAAGGAGAATTACTCGTATCATTAAGAACAGAGCAAAGTAACAGTTGGTCATTTGGCTCTGAGAATCTGCTATGCCATTCTATTACCTTAGTCTCAGTTTCATGCACTTAACAGCCATAGGACCTAGAACAGTAAAGCACACGAACAGGCCTTTTGGCCTATGATGTTATGCTAAACTAATTAAATTAGTAAGCAAAGGCTCAATTAAACTAATCCCTTTTGCCTGCACAATGTCCATTTTCTACACACTCATGTCCCTATCTAAGAGCCTCTTGAATGTGTCTACCGTATGTATCCATCCACTACAACTTCTGGCACAACATTTTTGGTCATCACAGCTTCCTGTGTTTAAAAAAAGTCTTGCCCAGCGCATCACTGAACTTACTCCCCTCAACTTAAACTCATGTCCTTTGGTATTAGATATTTTAATCCTGTGCAAAAGATACCAGCTGTCTTCTCTATCTATGCCTTTCATAATTTTACAGATCTCGGGCTCTGCTGCTCCAGAGAGAGAGAGGAAATGTTTGTTCATCTCTCCATATAACACATGCTTTCTAATCCAGGCACATCCTGGTAGCCTCTTCTGCACCCACTCCACATTCCCCAAAGCTATTCCTGTAATGGGGCAACCAGAATTGAAATCAATATTTCATATGCTTTATAAAGCTTCCTAATTCTTGAACTCATTTCCTTGACAAATAAAGACAAGCATACCACCCTAGCAACCTGAGTAGCCTTTTTCAGGGACCATGAACTTGGACCCAAAGATTGCTCTGCTCATCAAAACTTTTAAGAGTCCTGTTATTAACAGTGTATTGTCCCTTTACATTGATTGCCCAATCTGTAACACTTCACATTGGGCCAGGTTAAACTCCATTTGTTATTTGTCAGTCCATAACCACAGCTTCCTTTATATACTGCTGTGTCCTTTGCCAGTTTTCTACATTACCCACAAAACCACCAATATTTGTGTCACCTGCAAACCTATAACCCATCCATCTATGTTTTCGTCCAGGTCATTTATATGTATATCATAACAGCCAAGGTTCCAGTACAGATTCCTGCAAAACACCAGTAATTATAGACTTCCAGCCAAAATAAGTCCCATCAGCCACTGTCCTCTGTCTTCTATGGGCAAGCCAATTTTGAATCTAAATGGCCAATTCACTGTGAATCTTTTGCATTTTAACCTCTTGATAAGCCTCCCCATGGGGGACCTTGACAAAGAAATACCTTACTAAAATCCATGTAGACGACATCCACAGCTTTACCTTCTTCAATCACCTTTGTCACCTTCTCAAAAATCTGACTCAAGTTAGTAAGACAGAACCTGCCCTTTAGAAAGTCATGCTGACTGTCCCTAATTATACCATAGTTTTTCAAATGTTTATAGTTCGATCCAAGCCTAATGGTATATTTCTGTGTAAACACTCTCCCATGTCTGTCCAAGGCTTTCAGTATTTCCCCTCTGTGGCAATTGATGCTCATGCACTGATCCACCAGCTATACGTGCATTTCAGATGGTTATGAATAGTGGAGAGGTTGATCCTTTCCTTCGACCCTCGCCAGCAGATGCAGCCTTGCCCAACACCCATGGGAGGATTGTGAGCATACTCTCAATGGGCAATGTTCCATGGTCTAGGAGTAGGCCATGGCTCTGGTGAGATGGGATACAAGCGAGTCCTGGTGTTTCGTTGGCAAGGAAATCTCAGTAAATCACTCTGTAAGTTTAAGTCAGCTTTAGAAAAGTCCACAAACTAGGAGAGGTAGTGGGGGACAGGGATTTTACTGAGTATATCATCCAGGGTTCACTAACAGAAGCAGGGTTATGAGCATCTTCCTGAAAAAGGGTCTCATCCAGAAGTCGATGTATTACTCTGGATTTCCCACATCTGCAGAATCTTTTGTGTTTAGTATGTCACTACACAATCTCCCATAATCCAGTGAATGAAAACCAGGCTACACAACCCCTCCTTGTAACTCAGGCACTCAAGTCCAGGCAAAACCCTTGTGAATATTTTCCATGCTCTTTCTGGTTTGTTAACATCTTTCTACAGCAGGATGAATGGAGCTGTGCACATATTATTCCGAGTGCAGCTTCATTACCATCTTATAGCACTACAACATAACCTGGCACGTCCGATAGTCAATGCCCTCACTGATTAGGGCCAGCATAATATGCAGTTACGTGAACAGGTTGTTATGTACCCCTGGGGTTCATATTTTCTGTGGACTGTCACTTTAAAACATTGGGAGAATGAGACTGACTTTTGGACACTGTTTGAGCTGCTCCAGAGAGAGAGAGAGAGAGGTGGAGTTATTTGATGGACAATCGATGTTATGGTTTCTATGCAGCGTGTTTACTTTTTACAAGGACAGTTACAGACACAGAGAAACACATGCTCAGGGTCAAGATGGATTCAGTCAATGGAAGACACCAGTGAGTCGGTGGCTTGTTTAAACTTTTAGTAGCCCAAAAGGGGTGAGTTGAGATCGATCCTGAGTATTGATAAATGACTCTCACAAGTTATTCTGCAACTAGAACAAGTTTGCAGGAAGAGAAGAGAGGAGAGATAGGTTTGAAACAGAAGAAACCTATTGACAAAGAGATCACCGTTTGGACTCTCTCTCTAAGTAGCCCGTGAGGATGAGTTTGTTTCCATTCAACTACGAAAGTGTGATTGTCACTTAGTTAATCCACAGGAGTGGGTTCTCTGGTGAGGGGAAAACCTTTGTGAATACCACATGCATATTTACCCTTTGTCTGGGTGTGGTATTTCACTGAAGAAAGGCACCCCTGTGGCAAATCACTGTTGGAGTTATTTTGTATGTCATGGAACTGAATAAGTGGCTATCACGTTGTGTGTTTGGGGTAACTGTGTGGAATCTACTGGTGTGTCAACCTTGCCTGGGTGGTGGTTCCCTTGAAGAGGATCTCCTTTGTGATAAGCTACTGTTGGTGATCATTCATACATGGATTCTGTTGGAGTATCCTGTGGCCACCACTTTGAGATGTCTCGTAGCTGAATTCTGGTGTGGTACACTTGTGTTGAAAAGATATTCGTTGAAGATCATGGTCGGTGATATTTCATGTGTGGACTGGAACAACTTTGGAGATAAAACGTACTACTATTGTTATCTTGTATTGCTGTCTTGGAATCTGTGGAATATCGATCTAATTGCCTTCTTACAACATTTGCCTTTTGGATTACAAACATCTCGCATTAATTAACCTGAGCATTGAACTGATCTATCTTACATTCCATCGTAAGACTGTATCCCTTACCACCTAAGCTTGAAGAAGTTTGGGTTTTATATTTACACACCTGTATATGCATAAGGTCTGCTAACCTGTTTGATTTATCTGGTTTTATATTACTCTATTGCGTAGTTACTAATAAAAATAGCATTAGTTAAAAGCAAAACCAGACTCCAGGTGTGTTCCATTTCTGCTGGTTCTTTTAACCCGTTACGGGGTACGTAACAAACTGAATGTACTGTATTTGAAGAAATGTCCATTCTTGCAAAGAAAATTAAGAAATCTTTTCACACTGCATGGAGACTTATTGGAAGTTAGTCCATTATCAAATATTTTTGAATTTTTAGAGCTCTGTAGAGGCTGTAGCTGTGTTTCCTCACCAGAGCTCGGAGCTGAATGAGCTATATTTATTAATCTGAACATGCATCTGATGCTGCTTACACATTCAGGATCATTTAAGTTACCCAGCTGGTTTTCATCGTACTCAGTTGGTTTTGTATAGGCGTACCTTCTCAGGAAGATTTTCTCTGTCAATCTGTGCAACTTACTCACACAAAAATGCTGCAAGTATTCAAGTCTTCAATTTTTACATTGACGGACTGATGGCTGAGTAATTGCCTGTCGTGTCCATAAAACCATAAGATATCTGAGCCTGTACTCACTGGAATTCAGAAGAATAGAGGTGGGGTGGGGGGGGGGGGTGGCCTCATTGAAACCTTTCAAATGTTGAAAGGCCTCAATAGAGTGTATGTGAAGAGGATGTTTCCTATGGCGAGGGAGTCTTAGACCGGAAGACAGAAGGATGTTCATTTAGAACGGAGATGAAGTGTGGTGAATCTAAAGAATTTGTTGCCACAGGCAGCTGTGGAGTCAGGTCTTTATGTATACTTAAGGCAGTGGTTGATAGATTCTTAATTAGTCAGGGCATGACAAGATACGGGGGGGTGGGAGGAAGGCAGGGGGTTGGGACTGAGAGTGAAAATGGATCAGCCATGAGGAAATGGTGGAGCAGACTTGATGGGCCAATTGGTCTAATTCTGCTCCTATATCTTGTGGACTTATGAATTCTCTCCAGGATTTTCCCTCGCTCCTGAATCTGCCTGCATATTTATAGCTGAATGTCCCAGTGGCTACTGGGGGATCTGTAGTGTAATTCCATCAGAGTGATTGCATCTTTCTTGTTTTGAGTTCTACCCAATAGACTCATTGGATGAGCCCTCCATTATGTTCCGTGCTGTGATACAGTGTCTAATTATTAGCACAACTTTATCTTTTCTAAAACATCAAAACTCTGGAACATTAAGCATCCATTCAAAGTTCAAAGTAAATTTATTATCAAAGTACACATTTACATCCCTGAGATTCATTTTCTTGCAGGCATACTTGTTAAATCCCAGAGACATAATAGAATCAATGAAAGACTGCTCCCAACAGGATGGACAAACAACCAACATGCAAAAGTCAACAATCCGTGCAAATACAAAATAAAAGTATAACAATACATAAATAAACAATATATATTGAGAACATGAGATGCAGAGTCCTTGAAAATGTGTCCATAGATTGTGGGAGTAGTTCAGTGATGCAGAGAGTGAAGTTGAGTGAAGTTATGTCCACTGGTTCAAGAGCCTGGTGGTTGAGGGTTAATAATCATTCCTGAACCTGGTGGTGTGGATCATGTGGCTCCTACACCTTCTTCCTGATGGCAGCAGAGAGCATGCCTGGGTGCTGGGGCTCCTTGATGATGGATGCTACTTTCCTGTGATCACACACCATGTAGAAATGCTCCATGGTGGGGAGAATTTATCTGTGATGGACTGGGTCATATTCAATACTTTTTGCAGGATTTCCCATTCAACCACTACTTTTTGTTTCTCTTGCCATTTCTTTAGCATTTGTTTTTACAATGTTGAGTTGCTAGCGCCACAGGGTGCAGAGAGGAACAACTATTTTTTGTAGAATTTTCCATTCCCACTGTCACTGCCTTATCCCTCTCTCAATCAAGTCTCTGTAATGCCTACACCATCATAGTTCCACGTACTACCTAATCCATGCTTTAAAGTCATCACCCTTACCCATAATACTCCTAGCATTAAAATACACAAACTTCAAACCATCCATCCTATTTTGTCCATTATCTTGATCCTCCCTGTTCATACTGGTCCTGACATTCTTCCTCTCATTCCTCGCACTTTATGATCTGATGCTCTGGATCTCATCCCCCTCCTGAGTAGCACTAGTGAACCTCCCAGCCAGGATATTGGCTCCCCTCCAGTCAAAGAGTACCCCGTCCCTCTTGTACAGGTCACCGCTTCCCCAGAAGAGGTTCCAATGATCCAAGAACCTGAAGCCCTGCCACTTTGCATCAGTTCCTTAGCCACACACTTATCTAATCTGTTTTTCTATTTCTGCCTTGATTAGAATGTGACACTGGGAGTAATTCAGAGATTAGTACCTTTTCGGCCCCTTTCCTAACTCCCTACACTCATTACAAAGGACTCATTTCCCTTTTTACCCATGTCACTAGTGCCAATTTGCAACATGACCGCTGTCTGCAGAGAATGTTCTGCAGCTTCTCTGAGACATCCTTGACCCTGGCACCTGGGAAGCAACACACCATCCTGGCATGTCCCCACATCATCTGATTCCCTTGATATCCAGTAGTGTGTCTTGGATGTATTCTACAGCTATCTTGGCAATGAATTCCAAAGACCTACTACCCTCTGGGTGAAGATATTTCTTCTCAACTCAGTTGTGAATGGCTGCCCTCTATTTCTGAGACTGCGACCCCTGGTTTTAGGCATTGAACTTAGTTAAATTACATGTACCATGTCAAACCATGCAAGAGTGAATGACAACAAAAACACTCTCATGTTTCCAATCTCTAAAGAGTATGAAATACTGTTTACTCAATCTGATTGTTAACATGTCCAGCAAACATTTCTAGAAATATATAAAAAAGCAAAGGAACAGTAAATGTGAGCAAATCAAGGGTGGATTTGGGCACATCTGTAGTGGATAATGAGAAAATGGCAGGGCCATAAATAAATGCTTATTTTTGTTGTAATTCATAGTTCAGAGATGGGAAAAAAGGTCAAAAGAAAAAGAAAATAAAGAAGTCAATAACTTAATAAACTCAGTAAAATTAATATAAGGAAATACTATATCTTGGATTCAGGTCCAGGATATATTGAAAGATAGATTAAAGTTAAAAAGAATAATTGCAGATCTGTAAATCTAAACCAAAAAGTGGAGATGTAAATAAGTTGAGCTAATTTTGAGATGAATTTCTGACTTCAGCCTTTCCCATTTCTCTCCACCCTACTGTTCCACAAACACTCCAGGAATTTTCTCACTAAGTAATACACACATATTACTGGAGGAACTCACCATCTATGGAGAGGAATAAACCGTTGACATTTCAGGCTAAGACCCTTCATTCAGACATTCATCATTAGTCCTGATAGAGGGTCTTGCCCCGAAACGTCAATTGTTTATTCCCCTCCATAGGTAGTGCCTGACCTGCTGAGATCCTCCAGAATTTTGCTTGTGTTACTCCGGATTTCCAATATCTGCAGAATCTCTTATGTTTATAAGAACCTCACTAAATTCCTTTCCCCTCTCTGCAGCTCTCCATTTTCAGACCCTTCCTAACCCCAGCTCTTTGGCTGAGTTTTTAGTCATCTTAGCCGATCCAATCTGATGCTTTCTTTGCTGTGGTTATAGTTTAAATTTTCCTTGTGAGGTGTTTTGACTATGTTGATAGTGCTTCATAAGGTAATGCTTGTGAGGGGAAATAATTATTGAATGGACAGAAAAGAAGACAACCCATCTGTCTCACAGCTGCTAGAACTCAGATATATGGCTTTGGCACAATTCCATGGTATCAGGCTTGCCAGGTGCACATAACTTCATCATCGGCAATTGCTGGGACAAGCCTTCCATTTGTGTTAACAACAGGACCTGATCTTTATCACGCTGTTGCACATAATTGACAATTTTACATAATGTTGGATTCCTTCCAGGATTGCTGTACCACAGGACAAACGCATATATTCGGCAAAGCCATGGCAGGAATTCATGGCAGACTGATCACAGACCCCTGCAACTTGGATCTGTGTACAAGAGCCGTTGTTTGTTTAAAGTGAAGTCCCATCAGGAGCTATTATTCAGCTGCGAGGCATGGCTTCGTGATTTCCTGTCTTACCCAAAGGTTCACACAGACAGCATACAGACAGGCAGAAGGCTCTCTGATACATGCTGCTTGTCCCACACAACCTGTGATTTTTTTTGCCATGTGATCTATACATTCCCCATTCTGCACCAAAATGAAGTAGCCATTAGTAAGAAATAGGTAGCACGATGTTAGTCATAAGTATCCAGACAAACAAAATGTTGAAGGAGCACAGCAGATCAAGCAGTATCTATAGAGGAAAATTAATAGTTGATGTCCTGGGCCGAGACTCTTCATCAACACTTCATCATGAGTCCTGATGTATTCCTCTGGGGGAAGTTCTTGAGAATGTGAGAAGAATAAAATATGCTTGGGTTGGGTTAATGTTAAAATGGATGTTTGTTTGTCAGTGTGAACTCGATGGGCTGAAAGGCTAGTTTCCATCGTGCATCTTGCTATAACTCTGATTTTCTAATTTGCTTTCCATCTAAACTGCATGACATAATTGTAGTTCTGTAGTAACACTCATTCAGCAAAAAGCCTGGGTTTAATTATATAGCAGATTTCCCTTCAATATGAATGTTCTTTTTAGGTGCAGAAACTATTTAAGGAACGTTGACTTATGTTATGGTTCTTTAAATATTTCCATAATTACTTGGCTCTGTGCCATGGTAGCAATTTCACATATTTCTGATACCACTGGTGCTGTCACAATGTGGGTCTAATTACTGATTTGAATCTAATTACTCAATTAGAAATTTTTGTGTAATTTCTGGATCTTGAGATTAGAATATTCGCTGCAGCAGGGTTTCTAGTTTACAAACAGAGTGTTAATGTTTCTCCTCCCACAAATATAAAACATTCTGAAAGCTGCATCTATCAAAGATGAAATTTTTAATCAATGTGCTTAGCCTATTGTGCATTGATAGAAATTTATTGCATGCCTGAGAGAAATGGAGGCCGGCAGATATGATCCAGCAAGCAATCAACAGGGAATCACCATTGCAACCTGGTCATTCTAATACATCATTAAAAGCAAACATTTAAGTAGCTTAAATGTGGAACATAACAGATGAAGCAGGAATTGAAGGCATTGAAATAAAAAACGAACAGTATAAACTAAAATCAGCCACTTGGAAAATGCAGAGGCATGCATGTAAGGTAATTGTCAGAAGGATTAGCAGACAATATTCACCTGAAGTGTGGTGGAATTTGGAGCTCACTTCCTGAAAGAGGGCAGAGGTAAAAACACTCAATTAATTGAATATCTACTCAACTGAGTAATTGAAGTGCCATAGCTTATGGATTTCTACCAGAGCTACAAACTAAGAGCTGAATGCTGAAAAGCTTGTGTTGCATCTTGCCTGAAAATGGAGATGTGTCATTGTGTTTTTTGTTATAGTGGAAAACCAAAAGATCCAGTTTTTTTAAATGTCAGACTGTGAAGAAATGTTTTAACCTAAAATAATTATTCAAAAACCATCATAGAAAGGTTTGTCCATCTTCATCATTGAAGACCTCGACACCATTAGTACTTTTTTACGAGGTGGAGTTGCTAGCTCGACACTCAACCCGGCACGGATGGAAAGCGTGCCTGGGAGTGGCCTGACTGGATTCGAACTTGGGAACCTTCACTCTGGGGTCCGGCGCTGATGTCACTGCGCCACCAGCCAGCTTTATGGTGTTGAGACTAGCGCTTGTTTGGATTTAAGTGAGGGAGAGTTGCGCAGCGTTAGCCTCAGTCTCTCTTCCCAATTCCCATCTGGATCCAGTGGCAAGACAAGAGTCAAGATGGCTGGAGATGGGACTAAGCGCAGTAGATGACCAGGACATCTTCTGTGTCTTGTTGTGCTCTACGCGATCCACGACGCTTGCAGAGACTGCCTTCTTGACCGTTGGACCTTCCATTAGTCTCGTCAGCTCAATCTGCCGGAGTCTGTCTTCACATGCTGGATAGACATCTCCCTATCTCACCGAGGGTTTGAGACCCTTCGGCTACCCTCACCTGGTTTAGCCGGCTTGTCGAAGCCGTTGCCCGGGTTGTGGCCGCTGTCGCATGCAAACAGCTACGGGGAGCCACAAGTGAGAGCTGAGTGCCAGGTGGGGACCAAAGGTGGACTAACCGCCCTGAAAAGGACGTGACATATTCCCCCACCAGAGGTGCTACCCCTCCCTGATGCCCCATACACTCCCACCATAGAAAACAATACAAATGAAGCCCCCTCTCACAGGGCTTGTATGGAAGCTTGGCTTGTTGCTGGCCCTGCAAACAGCCATGGGACTCAGCAGTGAAAAGGTTACCTTTCATAAACAATAGCCACCTAGGGTCAGTATGATTTGGGGTTCAACCTAACAGGAACATCACGATGTTCCGACTAAAGAAACCTCGATTTGAGCAAATGCTGTGTAAATAGTGCCCAGACACAATTGTTAGTCGGCTAGAAATTACAGATCGTACACTGCATAAAGTTATAAAGAAACCATATTTACAAATTTCAGCTTTCTCAAACAATTAGTAGGAAAAAGAAAAGGGGAAAAAAAATAAAAGGGCCCATTACAGTTAACCCCGTCCAAATATGCACAGAAAGTTGCAGCTCATCTTGAAGTTGTCCTTTTTACTCACATGCTGGACCCACAGTCTGCGATAAAACTCGCACCACATCCTGAATGTTGCTCGAAATCCATCTTGAACAAACAAGCGCTCTCTCTGGAGTATTGGCCCTTCCTTCTTGGAGTTATTCATCTGCACAAATCACATGGTGCAATGGGGATTCTCCTTCCCACAGCATCCTCAGCCGTCTTCCCACCTATTCTCTGTGCAGCTCCCGCCAAAAAGGCCATGAACCCCAAAAGTGTCCGTCACAAATCTTTCTCCACCCAGCTCTCTCTAGGATCTTCTCCCAATTCTACCATTCTGACTGGCTAACACAGCATTCCTGAGTTGAGCTTCATAGCCCCCTATCTTTAGCCAAAAACCCAAACATGCAATCAACAAGACACACTGCTTCTACAGAAAGATACTAAATAATATATGCCACAGCATTAGCAGTGAAAATATTAACCAGGGCATTACACAAAATAAAATTTTGAATATCAGTCAATTTACAAATAAAAAATCCGCCATTGATAATGTAACCAAACATTTTCTAGTTTTACAACAGTTGGGTGTAAAGTAGCCTCTACTTCATTTGGAGTTTGAGGAGATGTGGTATATCACTGAAGACTCTTGCAAATTGATACAGATGCACAATGGAGAGCATTCTGACTGGTGCATCACCGAGAATAGAGACTTCAATGCACAGGATTGAAGGCGGGGGGTGCAACAAGATGTAAACTCAATGAGCTTCATCAAGGGTATAACCCTCCCTACCATTGAGGACATCTTGAAGAGGCGGTGCCTCAGGAAGGCAATATCGATCTTGAAGGACCCTCACCATCCCAGACATGTCCTCTTCTCATGTCTACTGTCGGGGACCCACACTCAGTGCCTCAGGAATGGCTTGTCCCTGCAGCCATTAGATTTCTAAATTGTCGATGAACTCATGAATTCTGTCATCATTTATTTATATTTGTAATATATAGTAATTTTTATGTCTTGCACTGTTCTGCAGCTGCAAAACATTGATGTTCACGATAATCAAGCTGAATCTGACTATTCCTGGTGCTGAGTGCTTCAAGCTGATTTTTTGGTTTTTATTATTCATTTTTATGTTTCACTGTCATTGTGCTGATCACATTCCTAGTATAACTTACTTAAAAACTCCTCCTATAATATCAAAAAATGAATTGAAGTTGCAGCATTCTACAGCAACACAAAGCCAACTTTGTTCTGTATGTATTCAGTCCTGCTGAGAAGGATCAAGTTATCATTTGGTTTCATGTGAAAAGTTCTACCAAGTTCGCAGAGGAAAAAGTTGTTCCTAAGTTGACATTCTTGTAGAGGTAAAGTGTAGGAAGTAAGAAACCTCACAACAATGTGTTTCTTATTTCATGGCTTAGTTTAATTTTTGGTGGTTAACTTGACAATTTGAAAAGCAAAATATAGACCATAAGACCATGAGACGTAGGAGCAGAATTAGACCACTTGGCCCAATGAGTCCACTCGGCCGTTCCATCATGGCTGATTTATTATCCCTCTTAACTCCATTCTACTGCCTTCTCCCCATAACCTTTGATGCCCTGATTAATCAGGAACCTATTTATCTCCACTTTAAGTATGCCTAATGACTTGGTCTCCACAGTTGACTGTGGCAATGAATTCCACAGATACACTACCCTCTAGCTAAAGAAGTACTTCCTCACCTCTGTTTTAAATGGATGTTCTTCTATTCTGAGGCTGAGCCCTCTGGTCCTACACTCCCCCGCTCTAGGAAATATCCTCTCCACATCCACTCTATGTAGGCCTTTCAATATTTAATAGGTTTCGATAAGATCTCCCCGCTTTCTTCTAAGCTCTATTCAGTACAGGCCCAAAGGAATCAAATGCTCCCCATCCATTAGCCCTTTCATTCCCAAAATAATTCTCATGGACTTTCTCTACAATGCTAGGATTTCTTTTCTTAGATGAGGGCACAAAACTGCTCACAATGCTGTAAGTGCAGTCTAACCAATGCACTATAAAGCCTGAGCATTATATCCTTGCTTTTATATTCTAGTCCTTTTGAAATGAATGCTAACATTGAATTTTCCTTCCTTACCGCCAACTCAACCTGCAAATTAACCTTAGGGGAATCCTGCACGAGGATTCTAAGGCCCCTTTCCACTTCTGGTTCCTGAATTTTCTCCCCATTTAGAAAACAATCTATGCCTTTATTCCTTCTACTTCTTTGCCCGTTCTTTGCTCACTATTCACTTCTTTGGCCATTCCCCCAATCTAAGCCCTTCTGCAGACTGTTTGCTTCCTCAATCTTACTTGCCCCTCCACTTATCTTCGTTCGCAAATTTGGCCACAAAGCCGTCAATTCCATCATCCAAATCATGGATATATAATGTGAAAAGAAATGGTCGCAATACCAACCCTGATAGATACAGGTTTAATTTCAATATTTAAAACTAATTTGAATAGTTACATGGATGGGAGGGGTATGGAGGGCAATGGTCCAGGTGCAGGTCAATGGGACTAGACAGGTTAATAGTTTGGCACTAACCAGAGTAGCCAAGGGGTCTGTTTCTGTGGGGTAATGTTCTATGACTCCATGACTCTAAGTTAACATTGCAACCTCCTCATCCAAGCAGATTGGAAAGAAGTTGCTATAAAATGATTTTAGAGATGAAACTATTTCTCCAGAACTTAAATTCATTATGTCAAACTCAGCTATTAGGTGAGAATCACAAAAAGAACAAAGATGGTGAAGAGAATTATTTTTAGGTAAAAGTCATCTGAAATGATTAAGGGATAAAATGCAATGCAATATGTATTTCAACATTATTGGCCAGCCAGGTGAATAGGTATGTCTTTTTCTATGTGGTACAGATGAAAGTACACATTTATGTTTATTTATGTTCTGTATATTGATACATCAGTTGGAAACTTCTTTTCCCAAAGGGTATAAGTAAACCATATTTCTGCGCCATTGACTACAATCACATTTGTACTATGACAAGAATTACTATGAAAAATACATTCCAAAATGAGAATTTGAAAGGGTTTTGGTTAAATTGTTGGCATCACTGAAACTTGAAATATTTGAGAAGTACATGCCAGATATATAGTTTAAGGGTTACACAGTCTTTCCAGTCATCACAGGACACAGAATACATGCTCCCTGTGATTCTGACTGAGTCATTTACTGTATGATTGCCGTTAATAAATAAAATGAAATAAATGCTTATAATTTTTCTTGACTGTTAAACTATGGACTTGTGATTACCAATGGGGTCTAGGGCTCAGTGGTAATTACAATGAATTTTAATACCTGAAAGTTCCAACAGATACTTTGCATCATTGCTTTTAAAATTGCCTGCACGTTTTTCTATTGACTAAGGTTATTGAAGAAATATTCATTTCAGAGAAACCTACAACATAATAAACAGAACGTTTTCTGTTTTAAGTGCAAACCAATTTATAAAATAAATTGCTTTTAATGGCTGTTAGTGATTTTCATTCTCTGACATGCTATGTGCTGAGATAAGCTCTATGTGTTATTTGCTGCTATAAATTCCTAAAAGGGAAATGCATCCTAACAGGAGTGGGTGCTGATAGTTGTGAGGAAGTGAAGCAACACTTGGAAAGAAGAGGGTCCAGGAACTTTGCTAAGTTCCTCACATCCCCATTGCACACCTCCCAACATTCTTTTTCAATTACAACGTAGTTACCTTCTGCATGTTCTTCTCACCCTCACAGTTCTTCTCCAAGTCTGTGCCAGCTGCCTGCAATTCTACCCAAAAACGAAACATATAAAACAAAAATGCTGTCCATTATTCCTAAAGTATGACTGGAGCAGGTACATCTGCATTTCAGATTCAGATTCATTTAGCACACGTAAATCAAAATATACAGTGGAATGCAGCGCTTTCATTGACAACCAACGCACTAGAGGACTTTGGGCCTTCAGCTTCTCCAGTGGACTCACTGAACTTCACAGACTCAGGGGTTCAGCGACTGGCCCTTGACTTCTGAACTGCTGAACGACTTTCAGGCTTTGAACTGGACTTCCAATTGAACTTTAGGCTTTGATTTTCAGTATCAACCCAGTACTTGCAGATGATGATGAACCCCCATGGAACAGATGGTGCTGCCCATTTTTGGAAGTACCATAGTTAGGTAAAGAAACTGAAAGCAAAATCTTGGTATCCTAAGAACAAATGTCCTTCCCTCCCTTTGCAAATGTTAAAAAATCTCCTACTACCTTCAGTCAAAGATCATCAACCCAAAACCCAACACATCGCCATGATTGGCATTCTCCCTCGTAAATGTCTGGAAACTCAGGAAATCACTCAAGTTAGGTGCAAGTAAGAAGTCCTAAATTCCTCATAGCTGATTCCTAACAAGATCAGATTGTGTTTCAACATTGGGATCTGAATGGATTCCACTTCTGAAGGTCCAAACTTCTATGTTTCACAGCAGTTATGCTGGCAAATCTGCCTATTGAATCTGTATCAGGATCGATCAGTGACTTCATGCATTTCACTGGAGAGCAACAGCATAGCAGAGAGGGAAGGGTCAGTTTAAAGTCATTTACAAATTTTGTGCCCCAGCTGGGCTCATTTTAAGTCATTTCTTGTTGCTTAAGGTGTGTTCCTTCTATTCCTTCTATTGTTTAAAATATTAAAAAACAAAAAATAATACTCTGTTTGATCCACAGTGACATCTGAATGTGTGGGCAATCAAAATGTTTCAAAGGCTTGAAGTCTGGTTTAGTCTGCTAGTACAGCTTCAGCAGAAGTCAAAGCCTTTTTGTCAATGGAGATTCTTCAAACCTTTCTGTGTGATGCCACCATCTACTGGTTCAGGCCTCGCTAACTGGGTCAAGTCCTGCTTCAGGATCAGAATCAGAGTTAGGTTCATAATCCTGATTTATGTATAGTTTTGCAGTAGCAGTACAGTGTACAGACATAAAAAAAATACTATAAATTACCAAATTAGCAAATTATGTAAAAAGGGTGAGTGAATTTGTTGCAGCACCACTCCTGTATGCCTCCTTGTTGTCATTGAGATTCTGCCAACTGCAGTGGCGTCATTTGCAAACTAGTAGATGTCAATTGAGCTGGGCTTTGTACACCGTCATAGGGAGAGCAAAGCAGTGGGTTATGCACACATCCTTGAAGTGTGTCTGTGTTGATTGTCAGTGCATAAAAGATGTTATTACCAATCAACACTGACTATGGTTTCCCGATAAGGAAGTGGAGCATTGAGTTGCAGACAGTGTTCAGAGGTCTAGGTTTTGAAGCTTAACTGGTTGCTATGAAGTGGTTTTGACCTGAAGTATTAACTCTGTTTCCCTTTCCTCATATGTTGCCTGGTCTTCTGTGTGTACCTTGCATTTTCTATATTTTTTTAAGGAACACCACTGGGGATCCTAGCTGGTGTGCTGCACGGAGACACTCTGGCACCCTACATCTTTATAATCGTCCTTGATTATGCTCTGCGTAAAGCTTCCAAAGATCATAACAAGCTTGGTTTTACCATAAAACCAGGACGAACCAAAAGGGTCAGACCACTTACGTTCACGGATCTCGATTTTGCAGATGACATAGTCCGGCTCTCTGACCAGATGGAGAAAGCACAGCAGCTACTGACAAGAGTGGAAATTGAGTGCAAAAAAGTTGGACTTCACCTAAATGCTAAAAAGACAGAGTACATGGCGTTTAACTGTGATGAAGGTACTCTCAAGACTGTAAAGAATGATACCATTAAGAAAGTCTTTGACTTCAAGTACCTCGGGTAAAGAATGATGAGTTCAGAGAAGGACATAAAGATACCGAAGGCGCTGGCATGGAGGGCTATGAATGACATGAAGGAAATCTGGAAGTCGAACCTGACCAGAGGGCTTAAAAAGAGCATCTTCATAGCAGTCACAGAGTCCATTCTCACGAACAGATGTGAGACGTGGATACTCACCAAGACTATGCGAAAGTCTCTAGATGGTTGCTGTACACAAATGCTCCGGATGGCTCTTGACGTGAATTGGTAACAGCACATGAAGAAAGTCCAACTCTATGACGACCTACCGACGCTCACCACCAAAATCGAGGCGAGAAGACTGCAACTAGCGGGGCACTGTCTACTCCACCCCGAGCTACCTGCCAGCCTAGTTATCATATGGGTGCCCAAGCATGAACCCTGGGCACGCTCCTCAAAGACAGTGGCGCGGCTAATGTAGATGAAATGAACACACTGATGAGGTGATGAGGGAGAGGGAGAAGTGGAGAGTCCATCATCGTGCCTGACGCCGGCCCCCTAGGCCTGAGTCGACGTAGTAGTAGTAGTAGTAGTAGTTAGGGATCCTCACAAGAAAATTACAACTAATAGGTAGGAGAATAGTGAACAAGATGGATTGGCTCCTCCCATGAAATTTCAACCTTGTTTTTGAATCTACAAATGCTCAAAGTTCAAAGTGAATTTATTATCTAAGTATGATACCCTGAGATTCATTTTCTTGTAGGTATTCACGGGAACAAAGAAATAAAATAGAATCAATGAAAAGCTACACACAAAAACTGACAATCACTGTGCACATACAAAAAAGTAAATACAAATAAATCAACAAACAACAAATAAATGACTAGTACAGAAAACATAAGTTGTAGAATCCTTGAAAGTGATTCCATAGCTTGTTAAATCACTTCGGTGTTGAGGTGAGTGTGGTTATCCATGCTGATTAGTAACTAATCAGTAACTATTCCTGAACCTGGTGATGTGTAATCTCAGGCTCCTGTACCTCCTTCCCAATGTCAGCAGTGAGAAAAGAGCCTGGATGGTTTACAGACTGTTGATTATTTCTAACTTTTCTTGTCTTGATTTCAAATTTGCAGCATCAGTTAAAAGGGGCCTTTTTGGGGCTGCTGTTTTTGGATAAACAAGGGCACTTAGATTTGGTGACAGTACCACAGAGAAAGGAATTCAGTGAACTCTGTGAAAATGGTTCCTTATTTCTTTAAGAAAGATTCTTTTGAAGCAAATACTTACTTTACATTTTGTGAGTTTTACGAAAGAATAAGGAGAAAAGCTTGAAATGTGTACTTTGGTGGAATCTATTTGACATTGCCTTTCAGCTGGATGTTAGTGAGATGCATTTGTATTGGATTATGTATCACAGGTCACAGATGATGTTTTTTCCTAGTAAAATTTTAATTCCCCTAATACAAATAAACAAATTAGTTAACAAATTTCCACACGTGTTTTTATTCATGACCCACAGTTTGTGTTTTACTAATCCGATCTCTTTTGCCAATGACTTTTATTGTGGGTGTCTGCCAAAATTATGATGGTTATGCTGTGCATGCAACTTTCCATACTGTGCTTGGAAGAAATTGTTAAAATAGATAAATAGTTACAAATAGTTAATCTCCCCCATATTGTGTTGTAGCATTATATGTTTACGTTCTATGTTCATATCATAATATTCTGGGATCAACCCACTGTGGTTCGGTTACACAGTGCTTGTTTTTGAAGGTACAGGAGCAGACACTGTTGATTCCAAAAATAAAACTCGTTCTCCATAGTTCTGTAGAATGTCTCTACAGTAAGTATATATTCAACATGCTGTTCAGAATTTACTTTTGAATCTGTTTCCTTCATCATTTCAGACTCTCAGTTCTGGATCATAAAAACAAATGTTGCATAGCAATAGAATGTTCACCTGATCCTTAATTTCTGTAGCTTGAATCTGTCTCTTCCTGTGACCAACCCCTGCTGCCAGTGAAAACAGACTTCCCCTGCATAATTTTAAATATCTGCATTAAATCTCTCCTTGACCTTAAGCAAAGTACCTCCAAAGCTGAAAAAGTGAAAATGAAAGACAAAATGCTGTAAACCTTTTGCTTATCTGTGGAGTAACTGTACACTTGGAGAGAGAAAATCAAGCTAATATTTACATTTGTCTGTGTGAAAGAGAACAATCCAGATGTAAAACTGACAAAAATTCAAATTCCTTATCAAAGTATCATTCTCGACTTCACTTCCTCGAATACTTTGAATTTTGATCTAAAGGATGGAGCCCAGAATTGTTTTCCCAATGGCTCTCATCAGCCATTGGGAAAACAATTCTGGGCTCCATCATATGAATTTTCTATATACAGGCAGGAATGGAGCAGGAAGGAAGCAAGGTGCAAGGTTAAAAATGAGACATTTAAAATCTGGATCCTGACTTGCACCTTCAAGGTCCCGTGTAGCGATACGTTAGAGACACAAGAGACAACGCGACAAGAGGCTGCTGGAATCTGGAGCAAATAAAAAAACAAAATGCAGGAGGAAATCAGTGGGTCAGATATCGTTCTCAATCTCTTTGCCTCCACGTATGCTGCTTGGCCCACTGGCCGAGTTCCCCCAGCAGTTTGTTTCACGCTGGTGAGATCTAAGGTTATGCAACAATTGTGTAAGCAACTAGCATTTCTTGGGCAGAGGGTTTGTTAAGATGTTCATTGGCCACACTGCAAGCTTGTAATTCAGAA
Organism: Mobula hypostoma; assembly: GCF_963921235.1. Taxonomy (NCBI): domain Eukaryota; kingdom Metazoa; phylum Chordata; class Chondrichthyes; order Myliobatiformes; family Myliobatidae; genus Mobula; species Mobula hypostoma. The sequence goes on from NC_086097.1 coordinate 71,779,224, forward strand.
AACTCTTTAGATTCTGGACTAGTTCCTGAGGATTGGAGGGTAGCTAATGTAACCCCACGTTTTAAAAAAGGAGGGGGAGAGAAACCGAGGAATTATAGACTGGTTAACCTGACATCGGTGGTGGGGAAAATGCTAGAGTCAGTTATCAAAGATGTGATAACAGCATGTTTGGAAAGCGGTGAAATCATCGGACAAAGTCAGCATGGATTTGTGAAAGGAACATCATGTCTGACGAATCTCATAGAATTTTTTGAGGATGTAACTGGTAGAGTGGATAGGGGAGAACCAGTGGATGTGGTATATTTGGATTTTCAAAAGGCTTTTGACAAGGTCCCACACAAGAGATTAGTGTGCAAACTTAAAGCACACGGTATTGGGGGTAAGGTATTGATGTGGATAGAGAATTGGTTGGCAGACAGGAAGCAAAGAGTGGGAATAAACGGGACCTTTTCAGAACGGCAGGCAGTGACTAGTGGGGTGCTGTAAGGCTCAGTGCTGGGACCCCAGTTGTTTACAATATATATTAATGACTTGGATGAGGGAATTAAATGCAGCATCTCCAAGTTTGCGGATGACATGAAGCTGGGCGGCAGTGTTAGCTGTGAGGAGGATGCTAAGGGGATGCAGGGTGACTTGGATAGGTTAGGTGAGTGGGCAAATTCATGTCAGATGCAATTTAATGTGGATAAATGTGAGGTTATCCACTTTGGTGGCAAGAACAGGAAAACAGATTATTATCTGAATGGTGGCCGATTTGGAAAAGGGGAGGTGCAACGAGACCTGGGTGTCATTATACACCAGTCATTGAAAGTGGGCATGCAGGTACAGCAGGTGGTGAAAAAGGCGAATGGTATGCTGGCATTCATAGCAAGAGGATTCGAGTACAGGAGCAGGGAGGTATTACTGCAGTTGTACAAGGCCTTGGTGAGACCACACCTGGAGTATTGTGTGCAGTTTTGGTCCTCTAATCTGAGGAAAGACATCCTTGCCATGGAGGGAGTACAAAGAAGGTTCACCAGATTGATTCCTGGGATGGCAGAACTTTCGTATAATGAAAGACTGGATTGAATAGGCATATACTCATTGGAATTTAGAAGATTGAAGGAGGATCTGATTGAAACGTATAAAATCCTAAAGGGATTGGACAGGCTAGATGCAGAAAGATTGTTCCTGATGTTGGGGAAGTCTAGAATGAGGGGTCACAGTTTAGGGATAAAGGGGAAGCCTTTTAGGACCGAGATTAGGAAAAACTTCTTCACACAGAGTGGTGAATCTGTGGAATTCTCTGCCACAGGAAACAGTTGAGGCCAGTTCATTGGCTATATTTAAGAGGGAGTTAGATATGGCCCTTGTGGCTAAAGGGATCGGGGGTATGGAGGGAAGGCTGGTACAGGGTTTTGAGTTGGATGATCAGCCATGATCATACTGAATGGCGGTGCAGGCTCGAAGGGCCGAATGGCCTACTCCTGCACCTATTTTCTATGTTTCTAAATAATCTAATTATGTGATTTGTGAAGAATTCACTGAATGTGACAAGGGACATAATCAAAGTAGGAACAGCTACTGAGTGGGGAATTATGTAACATGGTGTCTCAATTGAGGCTGAATATTTATAATGACTGTACTTGTGGTTTTGTTTGTAAAACTGACTTGCTCTCAAGAAATGCCACAAGAATCAATTTCCCCCGGGATGAATAAAGTATGACTATGAACTATGACTATGACTATGAATCATATTAGGAGACAGGTATGCGATAGGGCTTTAAAGAGACAGATTATAGGATCATCTTGTTGGAACTGTGTATGTTGCTAACAGATAGAAATAGCCCTTTGAGATAGCGCACACTGGATGCATGGGTGGTGTGAGTGGAAACCACAGACTTTGATTTTACCTGTGGGCCGTACACTATTGACCCACAAGTTGGAGCATGGAGGAGATAAAGCCACTTCAGTAGCTGGACTTAGAGGCAAGCAATTAGCCAAATAAGCAAAAGCGATGTGAGCAAGATTTTTCTCTCTTGGGCAGGTTTTCTGATGACTAGTAATGAGCAGGAATGAAAAAATGGAGATCTTATTGTACTCAGACTGTCACTAAGATAGAGAACTTCCGTCAACAGTCAGGACTCTCATTGAGGCACTGGATAAAGTGCTCAAAGCATTTCAACTTTATTGCAGTCTTCATGCAACAAAATGATTGGCAGATCCAAGTATGTCAGGAGATGCCCAGTAAACAGGGAGAAATTCAACACATATTTGATTGAACCAAAGTTACTGGCTGCAAACTGTGACTCTGCAAATCAGAGGGATTCATTGTTCTGTGAAGAGATTAAATACAAACTTTGAAATGCAAGAGTGAGTGAGTATCCATTGATTTAGACCAGGAAAATCTGTGTTAATGCTGAGCTGATGGGTCAGATCACGAACATTAGAAAATCTACAGATGCTGGAAATCCAAGCAAAACACACAAAATGCTGGAGGAACTCAGCTGGCCAGGCAGCGTCTATGGAAAGGAGTAAACTGTCGAAATTTTGGACTGAAACCCTTCATCAGGGTCATTGTGATAAAGTTTGCAGATGATACGAAGATAGGTGAAGGGGTAGGTAGTGCTGAGGAAGTAATGTGATTGCAACAGGACTTAGACAAATTGGAAGAATGGGCAAAAAAGTGGCAGATGGAATACAGTGTTGGGAAATATATGATGACGCATCTTGGTAAAAGGAACAATAGTGCGGATTATTATCTAAATGGGAAGAAATTTCAAACATGAGAGATGCAGAGGGATGTAGGAGTCATGCAAGACTCCCAGAAAGTTAATTTGCAGGTTGAGTCTGTGGTAAAGAAAGCAATGCAATGTTGGCGATTATTTCAAGAGAAATAGAATATAAAAGCAAGGAGATAATGCTGAGCCATTATCAGACACTAGTCAGGCCACACTTAGAGTATTGTCAACAGTTTTTGGCCCCATATCTCAGAAAGGATGTGTTTTCATTGAAGAGAGTCCAGAGGAGGTTCAACAGGTTGATTCTGGGAATAAAGGGGTTAACATATGAGGAGTGTTTTGGCTTTGGGCCTGTACTCACTGGAATTTAGAAGAATGTGGGGGGATCTCATTGAAATGTACCGAATTTTGAAAGGACTAGATGGGGTGGATGTGGAGAGGATGTTTCCTATGGTGGGGTTATCCAGAACTAGAGGGCACAGCCTCAAAACTCGTGGCATGGGCATCTTTTAGAACAGAGGTAAGGAGGAATATTTTCAGCCAGAAATGAGTAAATCTGTGGGATGCTCTGTCACAGATTGCGGTGGAGGCCAACTCCATGTGTATATTTAAGGCAGAAGTTGATTGTTTCCTGATTGATCAGGGCATCAAAGGAGATGGCAAGAAGGGAGGTGTATGGGGTTTGAGTGGGATCCAGGATCAGCCATGATGGGATGGTGGAGCAGACTTGATGGGCTGAATGGCCTAATTCTGTTCCTATGTCTATGGTCTTAAGATCTTATCAGGGTGGGTCCTGATGAAGGGTCTCAGCCTGAAACATCGACTGTTTACTCTTTTCTATAGATGCTGTCTGGCCTGCTGAATTCCTCCAGCATTTTGTATGTTTAGTGGGTCAGATAGATGACAACAGAATTTTTTTCTGAATCATTCAAACATATCCAGCAAAGGAAAGAAGAGCAACAATGCATATCATGGGAGTATTGTGGAAAATGACATGAACGGCAGAAGGAGATATGCCCAGCTGGTGAGGAAAAATGTCACAAATGCAAACAGATATGCAGAGGGAAGAAGTCCAGCAGCAAGCAGAGGAGAACGAGCAACAGGTCAAGGTCAGTTCACAATATCACATGGTGATCAGAGTGCCAGTGAAATCTCTAAGGGGGTGTTTAAAGAGTGTAAAACGTCATGGCACTGAACTCAGGCATAGGGAAAGGGAACAAGAGAGACTAGAAGGTATCAAACACAGAAGATATGGAAGAATATAGTTCTATGTAGACTATGCTAAAACATGTAACTCACTCCTACGAAATTTCTTGAGAAGTTTCCAGAGGTAAATAAAAATGCTAAAAATGTACAACACTACAACTATGGTACAATATTTGGTGACAGAGTGGTATAGGAAGCAGAGTTGCTGCTTCACAGAGCAGAGACTTGGATTCAATAGTGACTTTGCATGGAGACAGTTTTGGCATCATCCAGTACCTTTCTTAATTTGCTTTCAGTTGACTATTTTGCATCAGTCTTCACTGTAGAGGATGCTAGTGGTATGCCAGAGGTTCAAGAGTGTTGGTGGCAGAATTGAGTGCAGTTGCTATTACTGGGTGCTTGAGAACTAAAAGATTTGAAGGTAGATAAATCACCTGATCCAGATGGACTACTCCCCAGGGTTCTGAAAGAGATAGCTGAAGAGATTGCGGAGGCATTAGTGATGATCTTTCAAGAATCACTAGGTTCTGGCAGGGTTTGGAGGACTGAAAAATTGCAAATATTACTCCACTCTTCAAGAAAGGAGGGAGACACAAGAAAGGAAAGTATAGACCAGTTAGCCTGACCTCAGTGATTGGGAAGATGTTGGAGTCAATTATGAAGGATGAGGTTTCAGGGTACTTGGAGGTACATGATAAAATAGGCCAAAATCAGCATGGTTTCCTTAAGGGAAAATCTTGTCTAACAAATCTGTTGGAATTCTATGAGGAAATAACAAGCAGGATAGACAAGGGAGAATTGGTGGATGTTGTGTACTTGGATTTTCAGAAGGCTTTTGACAAGGTGCTGTACATTCAGATGCTTAACAAGTTAAGGGCCATGGTATTATAGCAAAGATACTAGCATGGATAGAGCATTGTCCGAATGGCAGGAGGCAAAGTGTGGGAATAAAGGGAATTTTTTTCAGAATGGCTGTTGATGACTAGTGGTGTTCCACAAGGGTCAGTGTTGGGAACTCTTCTGTTTATATTGTATGATGGAATTAATGGCTTTGTGGCCAGGTTTTCAATTGATACAAAGATAGGTGGAGGGGCAGGTAGTGCTGAGGAAGCAAGAAGGCTGTAGAAGAACTTAGACAAATTAGGAGAATGGACAAAAAAGTGACAGATGGAATACAGAGTCAAGAAGTGTATGATCATGCACTTTGATAGAAGGAATAACAGGGTAGACTATTTTCTAAACAGGGAGAAAATACAAAAATCTGAGGTGCAAAGGGACTTGGGAGTCCTCATGCAGGATTCCTTAAAGGTTAACTTCTAGGTTGTGTCAGTGGTGAGGAAGACAAACGTAATGTTAGCATTGATTTTGAGAAGACTAGAATATAAAAGGAAGTATGTAATGCTGAGGCTTTATAAGGCATTGGTCAGGTGGCACTTGGAGTATTGTGAGCAGTTCTGGGCCTGTTATCTAAGAATGTGCAGACATTGGAGAGAGGTTCAAAGGAGGTTCAAAAAAATGATTCTGGGAATGAAAGACATCTTATGAAGAGCGATTGATGGCTCTAAACCTGTACTCGCTGGAACTTAGAAGAGTGAGGGGTGATTTCATTGAAAGGCCTAAATCAGAGTGGATGAAGAGTTTATTATGGGAGACTAGGACCGGAGGGCACAACCTCAGAATACCGGGATGTCCATTTAGAATGGAGATGAAGAAGATTTTCTTTAGCCAGAAGGTGAAGAATCTGTAGAATTTATCGCCACAGGTGGTTATGGGGAGGCCAGGTCATTGGCAATATTTAAGGTGGAGGTTGATAGATTCTTGAGAAATCAGGGTGTGAAAGGTTACAGGGAGAAGGTAGGAGAATGGGGTTGAAAGGGAAATGGATCAGCCATGATCGAGTGGCAGAACAGACTTGGTGGGCTGATCGTAAACACAAAATACTCCGCAGATACTGGAATCAAAACAACACTCACAGCACGCTAGAGGAACTCAGCGGGTTGGGCAGCATCCGTGGAAATGATCGGTCAACATTTCGGGCCGGAATCCTTTGTCAGGACTGAAGAGGGAAGGGGCAGAGGCCCTATAAAGAAGGTGGGGGGAGGGTGGAAAGGAGAAGGCTGGTAGGTGCCAGGTGAAAAACCAGTAAAGGGAAAGATAAAGGGGTGGGGGAGGGGAAGCAGGGAGGGGATAGGCAGGATGTTGGGGCCATCTATTGCATTCTGTGCTCCCGGTGCGGCCTCCTCTACATCGGTGAGACCCGACACAGATCTGGGGACCGCTTCGTTTCCCTATCCCTATTTCACTCTGCTCCCTCCCCCAGCTGCCTATCACCTCCCTCATGGTTCTGCCTCCTTCTACTACCCATTGTGCTTTCCCCTATTCCTTCTTCACCTTTCCTGCCTATCACCTCCCTGCTTCCCCTCCCCCACCCCTTTATCTTTCCCCTTACTGGTTTTTCACCTGGAACCTACCAGCCTTCTCCTTCCCACCCTCCCCCCACCTTCTTCATAGGGCCTCTGCCCCTTCCCCCTACAGTCCTGATGAAGGGCTCTGACCTGAAGCGTTGACTGGTCGTTTCCACAGATGCTGCCTGTCCTGCTGAGTTCCTCCAGCATGTTGTGAGTGGCTGAATAGCCCAATTCTGCTCCTGTGTCTTGTGATCTTTATGGACTCTATTACAGGGGATGTTGTGGATGGATCTCTCATCAATTTGTAATTGTCTCTGCCAATCATGCCGCCACAATCCTACTTTGTTGCATTTTATGCAAGTTTCACCTTTAACCCTGTATCGGTCTGGTGTATGTGAACTCCTGCCCCAACAGCAATCAATTTGTTTAGCCAGGCAGGTTTCTGTTTAGACGTTACAATTTTGTTCACACTCACTTTCATTCCTGACTGCAAATCAATTGTGTCTCTGGCTACTGTTTCTATTGATATTGCAATTTCAACTGCTCTTTTAAATATAAGTTGTGCTTCAGTTGGGAGCTGCTTTTGAATGTTTTGTTGTAAGATTTACAAACTAAATTATCTCTCAGTGCATCACTAAGCCCATTACCAAACTGGCAATGCTCGGTCAATCTCTTCAATTCAGCTACACATGCTGAAATGGACAGCCCTGCTTTTTGATTTCCCTTATCAGACCTAAAGTATTCTGCAATCAGCAATGGTTTGAGTTCTAAATGTTCCTGGATGCTTTCACAATATCAGCAAAGCTCATTTCTGCTGGTTTGGTTGGAGCAGTCAAACTCTTAAGCAAACTGTACGCTTTTATATCCATTGTACTCAGCAAAATTGGCACTCGCTTCTCCTTTACTTTAAAGTACTGCCCAATCCATTCTGTATATAAAATCTAGCTATCTGTTGTGTAGTCAAACATGTCAATCTTTCTGAAGCAGCCAGCCATTTCTGTTCTTTTCTTAATGATTATTGTCACCTGGTACTCACTGTTTAAACAACCTGTGTATTCTTAATTTTTCTGCCTTTTTTTCAGACTTAATTGTATCTTCCCTTTTGAAGAACTCATGCTGAGCTTGTCTTTTTGTTAACTTCAACATCTTGCTGCCTTTCCACAGGTAGGTAGTCATCTCTGGTTCGTTTTAAAAATACCTCGTCACTACTATTATGCTTTGTTACACCAAAACATAAAACTAATCAGAAGAAAACAAATGAGTCTCATATGAGATTAACTTCATTTTTTACTTTAAGTGAAGTGCACAATAATTCCTGGTACTGTTGTGATGCATGCAATTCACTTAATTTTGTATAGAACCTGTAATTAATTACTTAAACAAACAAGAATGCATAAACAACAACATATTTACAAGTTTTCTCAAATATTACTGAAGTAATAAATACACAACAAGGTGGTGGGTTAAAGATCTAGTTTCTCCGCAGTCCATCCTGGTGACTCTATTGAAGCAAATTCCTTCCCCATCTGAATCACTGAGCTAAGAGAGATGTCTTTTGCGTTAACATTTTCTCTCTCTTGGAGGAAGATACACGTGATGCTGGGCATTTTATAACTGGCATGGTGGGCAATCTGTAAACACTGGCTCAATTGCTATGACCTCTTTCAGGCTTAATGGAATTCTTCATCAGTAGTGAAATATTGGATGGCGTCTGAAGGATATCCATGGGTACGCAGTCAACAGCTTACAGCCAAGTGTACAACTACTCTGATTCAATGACAGAGAAGAGCTGATGCGATAATCAGCCTCAGCAAAGGGTCCTGGAGCAGCTTTCATGCAAGGCATCCAACCAATATTGGGCACAAACAGAGCTCTGACAGACTCTAAGACATGCGAAGCCCAAATCACAAAGGAGCTGTGACTTTTGGTCTTGAGATGTTGCAGTGCTAATATGGGAGATATGTACATATGCAAATTGATTCCAAACCCCCTGATGTGTTTGTAATAAAGAATTCCAGTAAGGCCCCAAGAGCCTATAGCAGCTGACTGAGTGCTTGCAGATGTACACACAGATTGTCCACCATCCCGGCAGGAAGAGGCATAGTACAGATACATGACAGCGTGTGTGTTTTCCTGCGGGAGAGACAGATTGTGGACACACAGGAATAGAGTGAAAGGACCTGCAGAGTCAGTTATGGAGTTCAGCAAAGCCTATCACTTGACTGACAGCTGGAAGAATAGCTTGTAGCCATTGCAAGTGGATGGCCAGTGCAACAGTCCTGACTCATACTTGCACATATGAGATGAGCTCAGCAACTCTGGCGGATTACTCTTTAGAGCTGAAAATCTGCCAGCATCATAACCAAGAGGAGGGAAATGCCAAAGCACACATAACTGGAGAGTACATCTGAGGAAATTTTGTCGGATTCTGAAAGGACCAGGAATGAATGCAGAAGTTAAAATCTCCGAACGAAAGGTATGATGTGTTGAGAGTTATGGAGGCAAGGAACCAATTGCTTGGCAAGAGGTGTCTGATGGTGCCTGAATGAGTGTTCCCTCCATGCCATGGCTGAGACTATAAAAAACCAAGGGCAATTGATACTTCCTGGGAACCGACTACTTCAATTCAACCACATCTTCAGCAGCTGTTGACAAACTGAAGGCTTAAGTTGATAGGTACGATCATCAGCCAATGGCACACATTTTGCCACAGATGAATTTGAAAATTTTGACATGAAATAGGAATTAACTCGCCAAAAAGCATGATTACAATATTCACAGTTCAGTGGAAAGTTGGAGAATACCATAGGACCGGCCTGGTCACTTCGTAGAAAGGCAAAAGCAGCTTGTAATGATGCTTGCCACAATATTTGACAGTAGGTCGACACCAGGGCTCACTTCCAGCACAATCCAGAGACAGTTAAACTGTTGGACCAGAACCACATTCTAATTTCAAAGTGGCAAAACCAAAATCCCATATGGATAATAAGGAGATGTCAGCTATGGAAATGTCTCCTCTTAAATCAGGTGAGATCAAGAGAATCCAACCAAGCCAACAGCAAGAGAGATGGAAGAAGGTAACAGTCATCAGGTAGTTGATACAACATATAATTTATGAGGTGAAGACTGAGCAAGGTGTTACCACAGGTGCAGATGTCATCTGAGGAAGACCGCAAAAGATGTTTGAGGGACAGAAAGCGATGCTGAATTAAAAGAGGAAACTGCTTAACACTTGCCACAGAAGAACATCATAACTCAACTGGGTCTCAAATATACATCAACTAGGAATCTGACATACTTTGTGCTGAGGAGAAAAGGAATAAAGCTGTTGGATCAGACACTTATCTTCAATGCTATGCTTAAAGTACAGCAGTTTCTGTTAAGAAATGCTTTATATTGCATGGCCATTAATACACTAAAGTTTTTGGATTTACCAGAGAGGTGGGAGTACTGAATCTTCGTTGAATCATATGGTGAAATAATAAACACTCTTCCATGAATATAAAAAGCAAGATGCAAGGGATGTTGTGCCATTTATTGCCACCTCATGGTAAAACAAATGGTTCAAATGTTCAAATGGTTCCATTTATTAACGGAGAATGTGTACAGTATACAACCCAAAATACTTGTCTTCACAGACATCCATAAAAAACAGAAGAACCCCAAAGCCCCCCTCCCCTCGGTCATGCAAGCAGCAGCAGAAATATTCAACCTCTCCCCTGCCCGTTTCAGCAAAAAGTGTCTGCGCCCACCACCCTCCAAGTAACAGTAAAGCACCCAAATAGAGACCATGATCTGCAGTCATCAAAAACTATTGCTTACCCAGCAGTTCGACATGCCACAGGCTCTTTCATTCACTAACAAGGCACAAGAGATATCACCCATTTTCACTGCAAAAGTGAGACTGAAAGTAGCTGTTACTATATTGCAGTCTGCAGCGTTGCCTATTGTAAGTTCTAAGTATTAAGAGATCATAGGGTATAGCAAAGATGGAGGACAGCAACATTGCAGGCTTGTAGGTAGCTCAGCTCTCGACCTGTCACCAAGAATCCTCAGAATATGTTCATGAGTACTTTACTTAAACAAAGGATAGCTACTGGTGCAACATATAGAAAGCATTATTTGCATCTTCTGGTTATGTGGCATAACTTCATACTGTTCTCAAAATTTAATCAATAAATTTGAATGGAGGAGGAGGAGAAGCAGCTTGCGCGGCCACTCTGGTGAATGATATCTATAATCTGTCAAGTAGGGTGCCGTGCACAATCCTGATTTGATGGAGACAGACGTGAGAGTACGGAGGAACATCTGGAGAAACTTCTTAAATGCTTCCTTTGGGGGGGTGGGGGGGGGTGTGGAATCTAGGACCAGAAGACACGGCCTCAAAATAGAGATATTTCCATTTTGAACAGAATGAGAAGGAATCCCTTGAGGCAGAGGGAAGTTAACCTGTGGAATTCATTACCACAGGCAGCTGTGGAGACCTGGTCACTGGGTACGTTTAAGGTCTAGGTTGATTAGTCAGGGTGTGAAAGGTTATGGGGAGAAGGCAGGAGAATTGGTCAGCTGTCAGAGAAAGGATCAGCTGTGATCAGACAGTGGGCAGAATTGAATGGCCTAATTCTGTTCCTATGCCTTGTGGTCTATGGTCTCAAAGGTTTCAAAGGTACATTTAATATCAGAGAACATAGAACATAGAATAGTACAGCACAGTACAGGCCCTTCGGCCCACAATGTTGTGCCGACCCTCAAACCCTGCCTCCCATATAAGTCCCCACCTTAGATTCCTCCATATACCTGTCTAGTAGTCTCTTAAACTTCACTAGAGTATCTGCCTCCACCATTGACTCAGGCAGGCATTCCACGCACCAACCACTCTCTGAGTAAAAAACCTTCCTCTAATATCCCCCCTTGAACTTCCCACCCCTTACCTTAAAGCCATGTCCTCTTGTATTGAGCAGTGGTGCCCTGGAGAAGAGGCGATGGCTATCCACTCTATCTATTCCTCTTATTATTTTGTACACCTCTATCATGTCTCAAAAGAGTAAAGCCCTAGCTCCCTTAATCTCTGAACATAATGCATACTTTCTAAACCAGGCAGCATCCTGGTAAATCTCCTCTGTACCCTTTCCAATGCATCCACATCCTTCCTATAGTGAGGTGACCAGAACTGGACACAGTACTCCAAGTGTGGCCTAACCAGAGTTTTATAGAGCTGCATCATTACATCGCGACTCTTAAACTCTATCCCTCGACTTATGAAAGCTAATACCCCAAAAGCTTTCTTAACTACCCTATCCACCTGTGAGGCAACTTTCAGGGATCTGTGGACATGTACCCTGAGATTCCTATGCTCCTCCACACTACCAAGTATCCTGCCATTTACTTTATACTCTGCCTTGGAGTCTGTCCTTCCAAAGTGTACCACCTCACTCTTCTCCGGGTTGAACTCCATCTGCCACTTCTCAGCCCAGTTCTGTATCCTATCAATGTCTCTCTGAAATCTTTGACAATCCTCTACACTATCTACAACACCACCAACCTTTGTGTCGTCTGCAAACTTGCCAACCCACCCTTCTACCCCCACATCCAGGTCATTAATAAAAATCACAAAAAGTAGAGGTCCCAGACCAGATCCGTGTGGGACACCACTAGTCACAATCCTCCAATCTGAATGTACTCCCTCCACCACCACCCTCTGCCTTCTGCAGGCAAGCCAATTCTGAATCCACCTGGCCAAACTTTCCTGGATCTCATGCCTTCTAACTTTCTGAATAAGCCTACCGTGTGGAACCTTGTCAAATGCCTTACTAAAATCCATATAGATCACATCCACTGCACTACCCTCATCTATATGTCTGGTCACCTCCTCAAAGAACTCTATCAGGCTTGTTAGACACGATCTGCCCTTCACAAAGCCATGCTGACTGTCCCTGATCAGACCATGATTCTCTAAATGCCTATAGACCCTATCTCTAAGAATCTTTTTCAACAGCTCTCCCACCACAGACATAAGGCTCACTGGTCTATAATTACCCGGACTATCCCTACTACCTTTTTTGAACAAGGGAACAACATTCGCCTCCCTCCAATCCTCCGGTACCATTCCCGTGGACAACGAGGACATAAAGGTCCTAGCCAGAGGCTCAGCAATCTCTTCTCTTGCCTCGTGGAGCAGCCTGGGGAATATTTCGTCAGGACCCGGGGACTTATCTGTCCTAATGTATTTTAACAACTCCAACACCTCCTCTCCCTTAATATCAACATGCTCCAGAACATCAACCTCACTCATATTGTCCTCACCATCATCAAGTTCCCTCTTATTGATGAATACTGAAGAGAAGTATTCATTGAGGACCTCGTTCACTTCCACAGCCTCCAGGCACATCTTCCCACCTTTATCTCTAATCGGTCCTACCTTCACTCCTGTCATCCTTTTTTTCTTCACATAATTGAAGAATGCTTTGGGGTTTTCCTTTACCCTATTCGCCAAGGCCTTCTCATGCCCCCTTCTTGCTCTTCTCAGCCCCTTCTTAAGCTCCTTTCTTGCTTCCCTATATTCCTCAATAGAACCATCTGATCCTTGCTTCCTAAACCTCATGTATGCTGCCTTCTTCCACCTGACTAGATTTTCCACTTCACTTGTCACCCATGGTTCCTTCACACTACCACTCTTTATCTTCCTCACCGGGACAAATTTATCCCTTACATCCCGCAAGAGATCTCTAAACATCGACCACATGTCCATAGTACATTTCCCTGCAAAAACATCATCCCAATTCACACCCGCAAGTTCTAGCCTTATAGCCTCATAATTTGCCTTTCCCCAATTAAAAATTTTCCTGTCCTCTTTGATTCTATCCTTTTCCATGATAATTATGAAGGCCAGGAAGCGGTGGTCACTGTCTCCCAGATGCTCACCCACTGAGAGATCTGTGACCCGACCCAGTTCATTACCTAGTACTGGATCTAGTATGGCATTCCCCCTGGTCGGCCTGTCCACATACTGTGACAGGAATCCATCCTGGACACACTTAACAAATTCTGCCCCATCTAAACCCTTGGAACTAATCAGGTGCCAATCAATATTAGGGAAGTTAAAGTCACCCATGATAACAACCCTGTTATTTTTGCACCTTTCCAAAATCTGCCTCCCAATCTGCTCCTCTGTATCTCTGCTGCTACCAGGGGGCCTATAGAATACCCCCAGTAGAGTAACTGCTCCCTTCCTGTTCCTGACTTCCACCCATATTGACTCAAAAGAGGATCCTGCTACATTACCCACCCTTTCTGTAGCTGTAATAGTATCCATGACCAGTAATGTCACCCCTCCTCCCCTTTTTCTGCCCTCTCTATCCCTTTTAAAGCACTGAAATCCAGGAATATTGAGAATCCATTCCTGCCCTGGTGCCAGCCAGGTCTCTGTAATGGCCACTATATCATAATTCCATGTATGTATCCAAGCTCTCAGTTCATCACCTTTGTTCTTGATGCTTCTTGCATTGAGGTACACACATTTCAGCCCTTCTACCTTACTGTCTTTATACCGTAAAGACAGAAATTTATGCAAAATACATCCTGAAATACTTTTTTCTTTGCAACCATCCACGAAAACAGTGCCCCAAAGAATGAATGACAGTTAAATGTTAGAACCCCCAAAGTACCCCCAGCTTCCCTCCCTCCAGCATGTAAGCAGCAGCAAAGCAATGATCCCCCTCCCCCCATCAGCAAAAAAAAGAATCAGTACCCACCACGGGGCACTCAAGCGTGCAGCAAAGCAACAGCAAAGACACATACTTGCAGTACCCCAAAGACTACTCGTTCACCCGGTAATCGACTTACCACAGGCTCTCTCTCTCTCTCTAAGAAGGGAGAAAGCGATATCTCTGTTTCACAGCGAGAGGCGAAACATAACAAACAACTTGCTGGTTTAAGATGATAACAGTCCGTTGTGTCGCTTTTTCTGAGCTCTGTGCCCAAAGGTCTCGGGTCTCTGGGCACACAGCCAGAGATATTCTGACTCCCACGGCACACTGATTTCCTGCCGGGACACCGACCTTTGATCCGCCCGTCTCCAGAGTCATGAGATCCCGAGCCTCTGAAAGCGTGTTAAGCTCTTAGGCTGCATCCTTGGCATGTCGGATAACGGCCAGTCATGAAACCCCAAGAGCAGGTCCCATTCCCACAAAGAACCGACATCAGCATGTAACTCCAGGTCAGGGTCTTCAAAAGAACCCTGAAAAGGAAAAATAGAGAGAATAACGAAGGAAATAGAGCTGTTTCTGAAGATACAAGCAAAGGAGTCGTCATTTTGTGCCATCATAACTAAGCTCTGCCCTCTTCCTCATAATTAAGATCTCAATATATGTTTCATTTAAATTCAAATTTAGAGGGTTCCCTGGTCTCCCTCCCCTAAGTGTGACTAACAGCACCGGGTTGATGTGTGCTGTCATTTCTCCATGGAAAACAGTTAAATGCTCTTTTTAGTCGGAATCAGGTGTAAATCGCAAATACTCAGTAAATTAGGTATCCTTAGTCAGCACCTTCCAAACTGACAACCTCAAAGGTCACGTGCAGCAAAAACTGGAGGACTCCGCCACTTGGAATTTGCCTTACAAGCCACATGCCATCCTGACTTAGAAATATTCCACCATTCCTTCACTGTTACTGGGTCAAAGTTCTGGAACTCTCTGCTGAATGACATGTTGGATGCAGCAGTTCAACAAGACGCCCAAACTCAGGCAACTAAGAAGGTCCTCTTAAGTCTTCCTCCGCCTGCAAAAGCCACATTGCTGGAATGAATGGAAAATACAATAATATACAAAGAGAGAGGAAATGAATTAACATGACAGGTTTCTGCATGTAACATACATAAAAATTGCTGGTGAACACAGCAGGTCAGGCATCTCTAGGAAGAGGTACAGTTGACATTTCGGGCCGAGACCCTTCGTCAGGACTAACTAAAAGAAGAGCTAGTAAGAGATGTGAAAGTAGGAGGGGGAGGGGGAGGCCAGAAATGATAGGAGAAGGCAGGAGGGGGAGGGATGAAGCTAAGAACTGGACAGTTCATTGGCAAAAGGGATATGAGAGGATCATGGGACAGGAGGCCTAGGGAGAAAGAAAGGGGCAGGGGAAGCCCAGCGGCTGGGCAAGGAGTATAGTGAGAGGGACAGAGGAAGAAAAAGGAGAGAGAGAGAGAGAGAGAGAGAGAGAGAGAGAGAGAGAGAGAGAGAGAGAGAGAGAGAGAGAGAGAGAGAGAATAAATAAATAAATAACGGCTGGGGTACAAAGGGGAGGTGGGGCATTAACAGATGTTAGAGAAGTCAATGTTCATGCCATCAGGTTGGAGGCTACCCAGACAGAATATAAGGTGTTGTTCCTCCAACGTGATGGCATGAACATTGACTTCTCTAATTTCCGTTAATGCCCCACCGTACCCCTCCGTTATTTATTTATTTACTCTCTCTCCTTCTGTCCCTCTCACTATAATTCTTGCCCATCCTCTGGGCTTCCCCCCCACCTTTCTTTCTCCCTAGGCCTCCCATCCCATGATCCTCTTGTATCACTTTTGCCAATCAACTTTCCAGCTCGAAGCTGTATCCCTCCCTCTCCTGTCTTCTCCTATCATTTCTGATCAGCCCCTCCCCATCTCTCTTTCAAATCTCTTACTATCTCTTCTTTCAGTTAGTCCTGACGAAGGGTCTCGGCCCGAAACGTCGACAGTACCTCTTCCTAGAGATGCTGCCTGGCCTGCTGTGTTCACCAGCAATTTTTATGTATGTTGCTTGAAATTCCAGCATCTGTAGATTTCCTCGTGTTTGAGGTTTCTGCATGTTCAAGGTCTGATTCTGCACTCATTTTAGGTGGCTGTGTCTTTTATGATCTAGGGCCTTCAGTCTTTCTGCCTAACTGGGACACAAGTCATCAGAGTGTCTCAAGCAGTGAAATTTTGATGCTCTCATTTTACTTTGAACAGGACAGAAATAAATGAAGAAAATCTGATAATCTTCAAGCAATCTGTGTGAAATTGGGTTTTAGTGGAAGCAAAATGAAAAACTGTTGAGCAAATAGTTTTTCAATGTTATAGGCAGTCATCAACAACACAAATTTGCATTTATATAGGACCTTTAAGCTAGTAAAACATCCCAAGGGGTTTCACAAGTGCTTTGCCAGATGAAAATTAATATCTCTATTCAATCAGGTATTAAATCTTCAGCAGATTCAATTACGACATTCAGAAGTTAACTGGATAAGTTCTTGAATGCTGAAAGCTTGTGGGGGTATGGGAAGATGGTGGGGATGTGGGCTTAGCTCTCCTCTGGAAGTGCAAACATTCCAAGTTTAGGACAAGTAACCCTGAATGAAGGAAGTTGGTAAATGTTGAATCATAACACAGCATCATCAGGAAATGTGGCAGATCTGAAATCTACTGGCCTTTGATCATGGTGCATGAGTAGGAGTCAGTCTAGCAGGAACCACCTCCTGCCTGCTGGCCTGATCTGGTCAGCTAGCCTTTCTGCCATTCCAGTGTCTGCTGACGATGACAGCCAACTGCTCTCTTATGTGGCCCAGGAAGCCATTCAGTTTAATAAAGTGCTATATTGGAGTGGTTCAGGAAGGCAGTCCACCATCACCTTGACAGGGTAAAGAGAATGAACACAAAATGTTATCCTAATCTAGAACCTGAGAGTGAATTATAACATTTAAAACTTGGCATCAATTGAAAGAGAGGAAATCGAGAGGGAAACATACTCTACAAGATGGCTTGCAAAGTGACATTGATCTGGGATGGAGTTACTGCATGTCTAAATCAGCTGTTTTAGACTCATACTAAACATCAGTAATTGCTGGTGTGACTAAAGCATTTATCTATTCATGGTTGAGCTGTCAAAAATGTCACCCACTGGATTGTTCCAGCTGTTAGTACTTGCTCCTGAACAATGGTGCACATGTGTATCAAGTGTATGTCACTAACTCTCTGTGTCTTCCACCATGGGAGCGGTGACTGCGGAGATGGAGCTCCTGATAGTGCTTGCCCAGGAAGGCTCTGCTGCTTGGAGGAGTCAGGCACCAATAAAGGAGATAACCCCTGCTGTAAATGGCATAGAAGAGAAGAAAAGGATCAAGATGACAAAGAAAAATGGAAAGCCAAGTGAGAAAGGTTTGAATGTAGGCTAAATATATAACTGCTTTTGGCAAATCTAAATTTTAATGTTAATATGTTAATAAGCAATGAGCGGTCATATTGAGAGAACTGACTAATTTCACCATCTCCTGACATCTTGCTACGTCAGGAGTTGTAGAGCATCATTCCCCAGCTGGATTTCTTTCCCTGTCTTCAAAGCAACTTGCAGCAAGCTACATTCTAATAAGGTCTACATTTAAAACCTGTGATTCTGAATATCTACCCACTCACACCCCTCAGCCCCATGTACTGACCCTGGGCTGAGAATAAAATCATCCCCCTTGTATCATGGGTACTGTGGCTGGAACTTCTTCTGCTTTGGAAAATATCTTGTCTCTTCTGCTTCCCATTCAAACACATTTGCATTCAATGTTTAAAAAACCTGTATCAAACAACCTGTCATGCAGCATTTTAAATAGCAATGAAGGATTCCTTTATATACATATAATTGGTAACTATGGGCCTGGAAATGATTGTATCACAGTAAAGTAAGGACTTAAAGTCACATTGTCAATGGCCCACCTGCTATCCAACATTATATGATTGAAGATTACTATTAAAATATACGATGCCTCTCATTTCCTCCTTAAATTAAGGTGCGCAAGGCAGCTTGATTAAAATAAATTTATATTGAACTGTTTATAAGTTACTTCTGTCTATATCCTTGCACTCTGCACATTTTAAGTCCTCTTTGAAGATCTGCCAACAAATTCAGAGAGCATGCTGATGAATTCATTTTAGGCTTTGACCAGTTTTATGAGTGGACCCTAATTCTGCTCAACGTTTTACTTTTAAACTCATGCAGAGGATCACTGAAGTTTAGACTGGCCTGCACACAATTTATGGTTGGCAATTTGCAATTTTTCTTTTCCAAATTTAGGCCCAATTGTACTGAAGAAAAAAGATGCAACTGAGTGGAAATGATTACTGGCAGTCTGTAATGCCTGGGCTGCATTAAAGATCAAGCCTTGCCTACAGAGAGAACAGGTTCACCTGGAAGTGACTGATTAACATGGGTCCTCAGAGGATTGCCCGCTACCTAGTCCATTTAACCAAAAGAACCACAGCCATACATTATTCAGGCACTGCATTCATTTAACAAGGTCTGATTAAAAAGGATGTTAAAATATCTATAGACTGGAATGGATTTCAGACCATTCTAACAAATTTCCCAAGTACTGCGATAGCTCAGCATTTTGGTGAGCAAATTGAAATTGAAATGGCTTGCCTGCCCTGTAATCTATTTCCAGCCAGTACCATAGAAGTCGGTAAATGGTACCATGGCAACTATTGAAGTTAGTTCATCTACTGATCAAGCTGCATATTACTGCACTGAGAATTCCTGAGCTGCCTTTGAATTCAAAAAGCTGTAAGGGAGACCTTCTGCAGACTGTAAACATACATTGCAGGGAATCTGTAAGGAATTCAGAAGAATTTTGTTTGCTTAATCATCTTCTGTATGAAATTTAGCAGACATCTAAAATAAAGTGAGACAGTATCATTAATCAGCTTGAATGGAGATTATGACACATAGAATTTGAGGACACATTGATGACATTTAACAACCAATCAAATTTCATCACCTTCCTCCATGACAACAGATGCTGACCTTTACAGCTTCCTATTGAGCTTTCATGCGTTACCTGCAGAAATTAACATTAACTGTTCCACACTGCTATTAATGTCACCTGGGAATAGAGATTCATGAATTCATTTATTATACAGACGAGAGACCCATTTTACACTCTAAGCACAGGAGGGTTGCTTCAAAGAGCTGGTATTTTTGGAAGCTGGCTGAACTACCTATGTGGTTGAGGGATGGCTGCAAGCGACAGAATTAGAAATGTCACTGGCCACATTGAAAGACAACTGAGGACATCTTCAAGGAGAAACCTTGAGGCTGAACGTTCATGATTTTCACAGGCTGCGTATAACAAAGAACCAAATGGCTGATTGAAATATTTGAAATGAGAAGCATGACGCCAAAAAAGGGTATTAATTTCCGTCTGACATTATCTGCAAAGAACCAGTATAATCTAATTCTTCTCATTATGCCTAACAAATGGATTAATATTATAATATTAAAGTCTCAAATTTCCTTGAAACCGGCAGCAAAGTAAGATTGTAAAAGTGGTGTACTGCTTATTTTCACCACAGGAGGTGTAGGTAATTTTGCTGAACTTCTCTCCAGGCCAAGATTTTATCATTTTTTCTTTATATAGGATATTTTAAAATAGGATAAGGAGTAGAACATCAGACCCCTCAAACCTGTCCCACCATCCTACTTGTTCATGGCTTAATTCAGCTGCCCTCAACTTTCCTCTTCTCTGATAAGTTCACCTTCAATCCTGCTCTCAGGGAACTCTCCATTGAAACCCTGGTCCTCCTCTTAATATAATAACTACTCCCACAGCACATAATGACAAGTGGATCTAAGACTCATGAATTCACAGCAATTCCAAATCGAACTCTCACTTTTTTGGCTCAAGTTCAACATTCTGCTTGCAGCCCAACCTCATTTTCTGTTTTCTTAAGACTGATGTTATTTTCTGGCTTCAGTACAGTTGGACAAATGCTGGCATAACCTTGTGGAAATTTTCATTTAACAGTGGTCTATGATTACACATTAATTAGAGGATTTATCATTTAGTCGCCTATCACATTACATTAAGTCAAAGACTAGTGTGACATCTGCTAAGAATTATGGTGGCCAATATCAGATGGCACGACTAGGATTCAGGAAAGGTCATGTGTTGGCTGTGGCATGAGCTAATTTAAGCAGGGAGATGTTTATCATTGCTATAAACGCTGTCCACAATCTTTCAAATACAACAGAGGAGTAAGGAAGTAAAGAAAATGATGCAAGGAAAGGTTTCAGATACCAAGCTGGCACCATTTGAAAGACACAACTTTGGAAGATTGCCATGAAAAACTGAATGGTCACCAGCAGGAAAATAGATTGAGTTACAAGAACTTTAATTGGGTAGTGCCAATTTTAACTCTTTCTTCCTAAAGCAGATTCCAGTTGTGCTGATCTTAACTCCTCCAAGTCTTCCCTCTGTTGTCTGGTGCAGAAAATGAGAAGGATACTTCTTCCAGCCTCAGTACAACACGTCAGTTCCAGTTACGCTATGCATGAAGAGCTCCAGTATAATATTCCTGAGTTGCAGAGAAGTAACAGTAGACCGCTGAGTGACAAGAGGTCAATAGAAAATCTTTTGTTTAATGGATTCACCTAGAGCAAGCATATCTTGATGTGCATTGTTGGAGGGAGGGGACAGGAGACTGGGAATTGTGTATAGAAGAGTATTTTTCATTTTCTGGCAGCTCATGAAAAGGAAAAGGTTTTGACAGCTTGCTTCTGCCCAGAGGACTGCAGAACTGTTGGGAGTGAGGGAGTGGCTCCAAGGCATCTATTCTCACCTCACTTTGGACACAAGGGATGAGCCTACTGTTTTGTTTACTAAATCAACGCTTCAAGAATTGATTTAGAATTTCCATAGTTCACACAAATAACAGGAGAGCTTCATGTCTTAATAACAATATATTTATGTCTTATATTAGTCATGGCTGTTGTTAGAGGGCAAGTTGTTCTTTTAAGAACACATACATAGTCTGTGTCCGACCACACACAGTACAGAGGAGGTTTGAGGAGCTAGACATCACACGTTAGCTCTCCCCCACAGGTCCTTTCCACAAGTCGCTCCTTGCGTTCCATACAACATGCCCTTTCTGCAGCAAGACCAAGAGCATTTGAGAGGAACAAGCACAGCTTCCACTGAGTTGACAACCTAGCAGTAATAACTAATGTCTGTCTCAGAGTGCATCCCAGAACCCTTAAGGTGTTGACAATGAACTAGGTCAGTTACCAAAACATATCTTTTCACACTTCTTTGTGCATTTCAGTGGGAGGTGGGAGATCTCTGCTGCAGATCCAAGGGCAGCACTCGGTAGTAAAGCTGGAAGGGCCATGCAGTGAAATCCCACACACCTGTACCCAGGTTGCATGCCTACATTTCAGTGAGAGGCCGGATGACTGGCTGTTTTAATTATTATAGTAGTTGCATCCAAAACCCAAATGTCCTTCCATATTCAATTCAATTCAAGTTTAATTGTCATTCAATCATACATGAATACTCATGAATACAGCCAAACAAGACCGTGTTATTCTGGGGTCAAGGTGCAAAACACAGTGCCAACAGTCACACACAGCACAAAGCACACATAACATGTATAAGATAGAAAGATACAGCCACTCAGTAAAAGAGACCAAACTCAAGCTATCAAACACTACCGAAATCAGCAGACGCCCATTACAGAGCTTGTCTTCTGCCAAGCAAGCACTGGAGGGTGGGGTGTGAGGGTGCAGTACCAACACCAGCCTGGATGCCACACCACACCGCCCCAGGTGGAGCCTATTAGCTCCAACATCTCTCCACTGACGGCTGTATACAGGCCACACGCAGCTTGGGGCCTAGTCCTTGCTATGACTGAGGCCATGCAGTTCCCCTGCCGTCTGCCCCTGCTCTCAGTCAACAAATCAATGAATCGAACTTGCGGCATTCCACAATTACAATGTCCAAAATGGTCTTGTGATCATAAGAAAAGCAATCAAAACAGTCACTTGCCATTAGGTTGTAAGCCTCCTTTGACTTCAGCAGCGCCACGTTGCATAGCTCCTTCATTTTCTCCACCAGTGAGCAACTCGCTGACTGGGTAGACCTGCAGTTCCTAGTATTCAGAAGGATCTTGTGATCATTAAAAATACGTTTACGTACAACAGTAGCACCTTTTGGTGACCCCGCAGAAGCCGCTGCGACCGAACCTGCCGCCATATTACTGGAAATTTGTCACCACTTACTAATTTTTCACCCTTAGCAATCATGGGAACTCATCAGAGAGTGCAGTCTCCAAGCAAATGGGTAAATCTCTCCTATTATAGGTAAATATTCATCAGTATTAGAAACACATGAGTAGCTTAGCATGAGGTTCATAAGAAGTATCACTGTCAAAAGGATTTTGTCTTCCATGCATGTTATGTGGATCTGAACTCTACTGAATTACAAACAGGAGTGGTGATTGGCTCTAAGATTACTTTAGTTTTGAAGTCAATGCTTGCACCTACCTGGGCCCGGCCAAGCAATTAGCAACCCGCTACAGGAAGGGATGAGGTGGTTCATTTAATATTTCGTGGTATTTAGCCAATAAACTGGCAGAGAAGATCACCCAACCTTTATGGGACTATCTGATGAGTTTCAAATGTAAATTGCTTCAACAGAAGCTGCAACATTTTGTTGCACAGTGCCATGTTTGATTGTGCTATACCTTTCTAGCAATCTGCAGCTCAACCTGCTCCATAATCAAAGAGTGACTGCTTTACTTTCTGTCAGCTTTTGAGAGCTAGTATACTTGAGACTGATGGATGAATATATCTTGTTCCCTGCTGGATCCCTGTTGGGTATACACGTTCATCTTCCTACCATCATTTATCATTACCAAAGTTTATTTCTTTGCCCCAGACTGGGCTCCCATCTGTGAAACTGACCCCCTACAAAGTCATCATAGCAGCAACCAAATCAACACATTAATAGCAACTTGTGAGAACATGTTACATAACTGAAAGGCCTTTAATAGACTTTGGCAACCTGGTTGATAAGCGGAGAAAGCAAGATAATGTGTTTCTATCACTCAAAATAGAAAACTGATAAAATAGAAAAAAGTATGCTTGTGAATTATGAATTCATTAAGGAATTAGAAACTTGCATTTACTTTCTCAACATGTGTACATGCAATGCAGAAAGGTACCATGTCAGTACGATAAGCAGTTAAATAGCAAGTACAATGTTGGTCTTCATGGCTTAGATACAGGAGTAGAAGAACAAGGAAGCTGTGATGCACTGGAATAGCTGAGGACATGCCCAAGCCTAGCTGCAAAAAGAAGAGGGTTGGGCATGGGTCTAGCAACCCAATCTGTGCCAATGCGGAGTGGCAGAAACGGCAACAGAAGCTCCAAAGACCTCATCTCTGGGAGAGGAAGGATCTTTGCCGAGAAGATGTATGAAATTGTGTGGTGAATGTGGAAGCCACAAGGCTGATCAGCTTTTGGTCCGTGACTGAGGACTCTGGCAAGCTGCTGTCGGTGGCCTGTGGCCCATTAGAGGTAATAGGTTTAAGGAGAAGAAGAACAATCGGAATGTTGTGTGCAGTTACAACTTTTATTCCCAAGGAAAATTATGTTGTCATCACTAAATACATTTTTGGGATGAAGGGCTTGTCCTCATTCAGCTCTGCTGTCGCAAGGATTGTTAAAAAAAATCCTTCCTAGTAAATGCAATAAGCATATACGGCAGTTCATCTCTGTGTGACAGGAGAACACACATCATAGTACATTAGTCTCTGTTTTATTATTTCATACAGTATTATTGCACATTACTGAACATGGGTAAGTTATTACTGTGTATATTATTAAGCTGTACTTCATAATTAGTTAAGTCTGCACACTGCTAAGTGTGTTTTTAAATGTTGATGCTGTAACGAAAAAAATTCCCGCTCAGGATTAATAAAATACTTATTATTATTTTTATTATTATTAGGAATTTAAATTGAGTAGAATCATCCTGTACCCTTTGAGTTTTGAGAAATGGGATAAAAAAAATACATCTGCCATATTTTGGGCTCCTAGAGGCTGAACGGAGTAGATACAGAAGAAAATTCTCTTTTGGTGGATAGTTTAATGGCATGTCCTTGCGGTAACCCCAAGGGCATGTCACTAAACAGTCCGTCAAAGAGAATTTAGAACAGAGATGAGGAGTAGTTTCTCCACAAGGAAGACCAAGCACAGCCATGATCTTATTCTATGATGGATCAATTTTGGAAGCGTAGTTAGATGTTATTCCTATTTTCCATCTTGTCATGTTCGCAGAAGAGATTTCAACATAATGCTGCATAACTCTTAAACAATTCTTCCAAAATTGTAGACCGATATTAGAAGATTCTGCTTTCCTAAGACATGTTACCGCAAAATGCAAGGGAACGCCATGCTTTTGATAATATTGACATGAAGATAATGCCCATTTTTGGTAATTTTGACATGAATTAGTCTTTATGTATCTTATGCTTATTCTCAACAACAAAATAATGAGGAACTCACTTTAGTAGGTATAAGAAAATAGCCATTATAATTTTCCTGTAGTTAAAGGACAAATTTAATATTTCTATCTTTTCCTCCATATTCCTGGATAACATATAACCTTGTAGTCCAAATGATGAATGCCTTTATAGCATGCACTTTGAGAGTTGTGTAGCATTGGCAATGGCAGCATTAGCTACCCTAACTACTCTTCAAAAGTTAATAGCCAACCAATATCTTCAGATGCTGCAGTTTGTGTGGGTAAGGTGCTCCTGGGATATTGGTGGTTAGGTTTGATATTCAATGATTTTGCTCTAGTGATGTTGAAAGAATGCAATGGATATCTAAGTCAGGAGAGCACATCATTTGAAAGGAAGTGAAATTGTGTGCTGCCCTTGCTTTTTAAGATGGTAGACATGATCAATTCGAGGCAGTTTCAAAGAAATGCCAATTCATTCTGAAGTACTTATTTACTTTACTTTTATTTAGGTACAATGCAAAACAGGCCCTCCCATCCCAACGAGCCTCACCGCCCAGCACCTACTTATTTAACCCTAGCCTAGTCACAAGCAATTTACAATGACCAATTAACCTACTAGTCGATACGTCTTTGGAATGTGGGAGGAAACTGGAGCACCCCAAGGAAACTCTTTCACTCATGGGAAGGCCGTACCAACTTCTTACAGATGTTGTTGGAATTGAACTCCAAACTCCGACGCCCCGTGCTATAATACTATCGCACTAACCGCTGTGCTACCGAGGCTCCCCTATATGATAGGTAATGCCAAACCATTGCTACTGTCCAATGAATGTATAAAATGTTGAGAGTACGTGAGTTAAGAATAATGCTTTAGCCTGAGTAGTATTTAAGGTCTTTTTTCTGTTAGTTCTGCACTCCTCCATAGAAGTCAAGATATTTCATCATGCTCCTGACTTCTGCCTCATTAAAGGGAATTCAGGAGGTGAGGTATTTACTACAGAGTTCTGGTCTTTCTTGCCAACGCTAATAATTATTTTTTTCTCTGATTTTGTCTTCAGGTTGTTAAAGTTTCTATTGTTTAAAATCATCATTGCCTGGCAAGTGTATGGCATTACCTATCAAAACATCATCCAATATTTGAATGTTTTATAGGCTCTTCTGCATGTCAGCATGGACTGCTCATTATCTAAGAAGCTGCCAGTACAACCAAGCATTGCGCAATCATCTGCACAAGTATTTCCATTTGTTTTTTTTTTGGAATTTATTTTTTATTGAAGTTGGGCTCTCCTATGATAGTTCTAACCTCATGATGGAAAAAGGTCATTGTTGAAGCAGATGAAGGTTGTTGAGCCCAGTGCAACGACCTCAGAAATGTCTTTAGGTCTGAGGTGCTTCCCTCCAGCAACCATCAGTATCTTTCTTTCATAAAGTAAGATTTCCCATTGACTTCATCATTGCAATGATTGTCTTAATATTATGAGTGCCAACAACTTGGTTTTATTTAAGGAAACAAAGTTCTTGTGATTAAAATCACCTCCAAGTTCTCTTTGTCATGCATTCTCATGTCTTGGATTCTATTACCTTTCAAAGGACAAAACCTCAGTTATCATAATCAGAGAATGATCTTCACAGTGGCTTTACTTGTTCCCGAAGATATTGGCCAACATCTGCAACAGTTGTTGATAGCAATAAAAATACAGCCTTGCAAACATGCATTCACCTCACAGGCAAAAAAATGCCTTATCTCTAGGCATCAGATCAATGGTGTCATCTAACAAATTACCAGAAATATAATTACATCAAGGAAAAGGACAACTAGCCCTGGCAAGTTAATTCTTCCTCAAGCCTTTTTTTTCACCCTGCAACAAATCCTTCCATTCCTCCCTCTGTTGTACATTTACATAGCTCCATGTTAAATGAAACCACCCTTAAACCTTTGTATGTGACAGGAATATTAATATTTCACCAGCCTCTATATGAAGGAATGTTTACTGATTTAGGATTGGCCAATGATTTACTATGCTTAGTTTGGGATGCACTATACCATATTGGGTCAATTCATTGGAATCTGCCTCTGAAATTCAGTGTTACAGTGTGGCTGAATTTTGAAGGTAGAGTAAAACTTGATTAATCCAGCATGCTCAGGAAAATGATGGTGGAGCCAAACTAGCAAATTTCCTCAACTGCTGGATATTACCCCTGCACTTTTAGTTAAATATTTTTAAGATGTTATGCAGTAGGATGATACATGTTACAGTGAAGCTAGTAAAACTAAAATGTAGACACTGGAGATGACAATGGGGCCCTGATCTGTGAAAGGCAATGTTGGAACCCAGAAACCCTGTGTGTAAAAGGGACTGTGGGAACCGTGGACCCAGTGTGTGTGTGTGTGTGGGGGGGGGGGCGGTTATTCATTTGCTTAATATGCAATGGATAGCAATTCCCTTCTCCTGACCGATAAGTGCCATTGGGAATGCAGTCTGTGGCCTAGTGCTCATTTCAGGAGTGGAGACCCAGTAAAACCAATCACCCAACACTGTGACTGAAATGCAGAATGAAATCTGGTTCACTTAACCTGATTAAAATAGTTAAATGAAGATCTGGCTCTTGGGATAGCACTTGTGATCTATTCTCCACACTGATCTACCAAAACATGAGGTGGTTGTATTCAAAGTTGCTTGGGTGAGAGTTTGACTCCTTCTATATTTTGAATTCTAACTCAAACCCACTCATTCTAGGAAATAAAAAATCTCCCCATTTTCTGAAAAGCTATCCTAACCTTTCATAAGTTTAAAATAAGTCTATCACAACGTTGGATTACAAACTGGAAATAAAGTTATTATCACAGTACATATACGTCACCATATACAACCCTGAGATTTATTAACACTAGAAAGTCCGCAGGTGCTGGAAATGAAAAGCAATACACGCAAAACGCTGGGGAAACTCAGCAAGTCAGGCAGCATCCATGGAAATGAATAAACAGTCAATGTTTCAGGCTGAGACCCTTCTTCAGGGCTGGAAAGGAAGGGGAAGATGCTATAACTGCACAGGACCGAAAGAAGCTGCAGAAGGTTGAAAATCCAGTTGGCTCCATCTTGGGTACTAGCCTACAAAGTACCCAGGACATCTTCAGGGAGCGGTGTCTCAGAAAGGCAGCATCCATTATTAAGGACCTCCAGCACCCTGGGCATGCCCTTTTCTCACTGTTACCGTCAGGTAGGAGGTACAGAAGCCTGAAGGCACACACTCAGCGATTCAGGAACAGCTTCTTCCTTCTGCCATACGATTCCTGAATGGACATTGAAGCTTTGGACACTACCTCACTTTTTTTATTAACAGTATTTCTGTTTTTGCACATTTTTAATCATCTATTCAATATACATAATTGATATACTTGTTTATTTATTATAATGTTTTATTTTGTTTATTATTATTATTTTTTCTCTCTCTCTGCTGGATTATATATTGCATTGAACTGCTGCTGCTAAGTTAACAAATTTCACGTCACATGCCGGTGATAATAAAACTGATTCTGATTCTGATTCTGAAGGTGGGGGAAGGGAAGGAGAATAGCTAGAAGGTGCTCGGTGAACCCAGGTGGGTTGGAAAGGTAAAGAGCTGGAGAAGGAAGAATCTGATAGGAGAGGAATGTGGACCATAGGAGAAAGGGAAGGAGAAGAAGATCCAAGAGGATGTGATAGGCAGATGCGAAGGTGCGGAAGAGGCCAAAGTGGAGAATAGAAGACGAGGGGAAGGAGAGGGAATTTTTTTACCGGAGGGAGAAATTGGTATTCAGGCCATTAAGTCAGAGCATACTCAGATGGAATATAAGGTATTGCTCCTCTACCTTGAGGGTAGCTTCATCTTGGCACAAGAGGAGGACATGGACTGACATGTCAGAACAGGGATGGGAATGGGAATTAAAATGTAGGACTAATGGAAATCTCTGCTTTTGGCGGGTAGATAGAGGTGCTCAGTGAAGCAGTCACCACCAATTGACAACTGGTCTCACCAATGTAGAGAAGGCCGCATCGGGAGCACTGGATCTGGAAGGGCTGCCTGGGGTCCTGAATGGAGATGAGTGAGGAGGTGAATGGGGAGGTGTAGCACTTCTGCAGCATGCAGGGATAGGTGCCAGGAGGGAGATTAGTGGGGAGAGACGAATTGACAAGGGAATCATGAAGAGAGTGATCCCTGTGGAAAGCAGAGAGAGGCCAGGTGGTAAAGATACATTTGATGGTAGGAGCCCTTTGGAGATGGCGGAAGTGTGGAGGATGATGTGTTGCACGTGGAGGCTCGTGAGGTGGAACGTGAGGACAAGAGGAACTCTGTTACTGTTGAGGCAGGAGAAGATAGAGTGAGTGTGGATATTCAAGAAATGAGAGTAGCATCTGTGGTGGAAGAAGTGAAACACCGTTCTTTGAAGAAGGGATGTGCTGGAAAGGAAAGCTGCATCCTGGGAAGAGCTGTGGTGGAGATGAAGGAACTGAGAAAAAGGATTAGCATTTTTTACAGGAGACAGGGTGGGAAGAGGTATAGTCAAGCTAGCTGCAGGAATCGGTAGGTTCACGTTCATTTACTTGCAGGCATACCCAAAAAATCCATAACAGACTAGTGACCATAAAGAATAATTGAAAGACAGCAACAGGTCAGGCATTCAACTAGTGTGAAAAAGACAACGAACTGTGCAAATACAAAAAGAAAGAAATAATAGTGATAAATAAATAAGCAATAAATATCAAGAACATCAGATGAAGAGTCATTGAAAATGGGTTCATGGTTGTGGGAACTGTTACTGAACCTGGTGGTGTGAGTAATGAGACTCCTGTACCTTCATCTTGATGACAGAAGTGAGAAGAAAGCATGACCTGGGTGGTGGAGGTCCCTGATGATAGATGCTGCTTTCCTGCAACAACACTTCATGTCGATGAGCTCAGTGGTGGGGAGGGCTTTACCTGTGATGGACTGGGCCGTATCTACTACTTTTTGTAGGATTTTCCATTCAAGGGCATTGGTGTTTCCATAGGAGGCTGTGATCCAGCCAGTCCACTGCACATCTATAGGAGTTTGCCAAAAGTTTAGTTGCCATGCTGAATTTTCCCAAACTCCTAAGGAAGTACAGGCGCTGCCATGCTTTCTTTGTAATTGCACTCACATGCTGGGCCCAGGACAGGTCCTCCAAAATAATAACACCGAGGAATTTAAAGTTGCTGACCCTCTCAATATCTGATCCTCTGATGAGGACTAGCTCATGGACCTCTAGTTTTCTCCTCCTGAACTCAATACTCAGCTCCTTGGTCTTGTTGACATTGAAAGGTTGTGTTTGTGACACCACTTGGCCAGATTTTCAACCTCCCTCCTACATGCTGATTCGTCACCACCTTTAATTCAGCCGACGTCGGTGCTGTCATCAGCAAACTTGAATATAGCATTGGAGCTGTGCTTAGCCTCACAATCGTTAGTGTAAACCGAGTAGAGCAGGGGGCTAAGCTCACAGCCTTGTGGTGCACCTGTGCTGATGGACATTATTGTGAATCCGAACATGATTGGGGTCTGAAAGTAAGAGAATCGAGTATCCAATTGCACAAGGTGGTTTTGAGGCTAAGGTCTTGAAGATAATTGATTAGTTTTGAGGGGATGATGGTATTGAATGTTGAGATATAGTTGATAAGGAGCATCCTGACATATGCATCTTTGCTATGCAGATGTTCCAGGGTAGAGAGAAGAACCAATGAGAAGGCAGCTGCTGAGGACCTTTTGCTCTTGTTGGCAAATTGAAGCAGATCCATGTCACTTCTCAGGCAGTAGTTTCATCACCAACCCCTCAAAACATTTCATCATTGTGGATGTAAATGATACTGGATGATAGTCACTGAGGCAGGTTACCACATTCTTCTTAGGCACCGGTATAATTGAAACCTGCCTGAAGCAGGTTGGTACCTTAGACTGCCAAAGTGAGAGGTTAAAAATCTCAGTGAATATTCCAGCCAGTTGATCAGTACAGATAAATAATACTTTACTAGGTGCCCCATCCGGGCCAGAAGCTTTTTGTGGATTCACACTCTGAAGGCTGCGCACATACGGCCCTCAGAGACTGAAGTCACAGGGTCATCAGGGGCTATGGGATTTTGTGATGATTCCACCATATTTTGCTGGTCAAAGTGAGCATAGAAGGCATTGAGCTCATCTGGAAGAGAAGCCTTGAATATTGAATAGGTCCCCACTCATCTCCCTCTAAGGCATTGAAAGTCTTGTGAACTTAGTAGTTTTTTCTTTGGTGGGTAATTATACTTTTAATTATCTTTACTGTTCTAATAACTTAGTCTAAGCCTGGTGCAAAGAATGTATGTGTCTCACCCTCACTCTTTAATAGTTTAAAAATGCTGTATGTCAGGCAACTTTCTTCCAAACCCTTTCCATGCTTTGTTAAAGTTGCTCACTGTCTGTAGCTCTTTCCAGTCATGAAAGTAATTTTTTAAAGAGTTCATTTAATGAAGAAACTGAATGGTTGCTCCTTTATCAAGTGAAGTCTATAATATAACAGTCACACAGTGGATATGATACTACTTGTTTTTTTTTTAATGAGGTGGAAAGGACCAGCCATCATTTTGCAAAAGAAGGCTTTGTCAAAAGATATTAGCTTTCAGTCGTAGACCTTCTTAAATTGATAGAGGGAGTCTAGTACCACTCAAGGCATCGAGATTACAAGTCTAATGACCCCATAATTAGCAATTTTAAAATGGAATTTGTGACTTGGTCTTGCCTTTGAACAAGTGAATGGTTGATAATATGTTCCCAAGAGTGATTTCCGTGAAGTGTACAACATGATTTTATAAGTGAACAATTGGAGCCACAGCCTCTCACTACCTAGAAGTAGTGCAATTAACTCAAAGCCCCATCACACAATTTCTCTCCAACTAGGAAACTCTGTTCTATCGAATGGTTTATTTATTAGGTATAATTGTGGACAACAAGATTCACAGTGGAGTTTTACAGTTTGGTGTCCATAATCAAGCTCTATTGATCAGTAGCAATGTGTCTTATGCACAGTACTTTGCAATAAATAATGACAGCTATTAAATGTGAAATGCTATAAACAAGCTGAAGTCTTATTGAGAAAATGCCACTCTGACAAGCGAAATGGCATTTTGATATTTTCTCATTGTTTAATGCCCGGAGTCTGTGTATCTGAGTTCGTAAGCTATGCTATGTCTCACTGAAAATATCTCTTCCAGTTTAGCAAGGAAATGAGTGAGAATTGCTCAAAGGTATATACTATTTTTCAAGCTCAGATGAAAATTCTGATTTAGAGCTTTTGCTTTAAGTCCAGTTATTCAAGTAGAACATTTCAAATTTACTAGGTGCTCGTTTTGGATTTATATGCTGCAGCTCTGGCAATAAAACCCAGCTATTGAATAGATGGGACTGTCTACCCAACTGAAATTCCAAATAATTCTGAGAAATTTTTTATAATACAGACATACATTTCATCCTAAAGTAAAACAGAGAGACAAGGAATACCTAAAATCGATAAAAATCTCAGCAGGTCAGGCAACATCTGAGGAAGAGAGAAATTGAATTAGCATTTCATGTTGAAGACTTGACCTGTCGAATAATTCCAGTACTTTTCTATTTGAATAATACATATTTCATGTTGTATCTGTGACTGTGCTTTTATAGAATAATATGGCACAGAAGGAAACAATTAAACCCAGCGATGTCTATGCTGGTGATGGATTTGAAAGATCTTTCTAACTGGTCCTGACGAAAGGAGCTTGACTTATTAAATCTGTTCCTGGCTCTGCCTGAATCGTTGAGTATTTTCTTGCATCCAGCCAGACCTGCTTCCCTGATTTTTTTGCACCACACAACCATTTGTTTTTTGCAAATACATAACAATTCTGGCCCTGTGGAGTCCACTGCAAAATATGCTTCCAGTCCTTTTTTCAGTGAATTCCAGTTCATTGGAGTTCACTCTTAGAAGAACGTTCTTCTAACACAACCCTGGATCCTTTACTAATTGTTCTAAACTTATGTTCTCAGATTAACAAAGTTCTTTTCAGAATAAGTAGCTCTTACCTATCTATATATATTTAAAGAAATTCACATATCAATACGTTTAATTCCCTCCCTCCACAAGTTTTCAACAAGAGAACAATCCAACATAAACTTCTCTCCCATTAGTTCCCATCCCTCATTCTTGTTATCATTCTGACAGACCTTAGACTTCTCTGGCACTCCATGGAGACCTGAATAAACTACAGCACAGAAATAGACCTTTAGACCCATTTAGTCTGTGCCAGACCTTTAATCTGCCTGGTCCTATTGACCTGCATCTAGACCATAGCCTTCCATAACCCTCCCATCCATGTACCCATCCAAATTTCTCATAAGTGTTGAAATTGACCCCGCATCCTCCACTTGTGCTGGCAGCATGTTCCACGCTCTCACCACCTTCTGAGTGAAGAGGTTCCCCCTCATGTTTCTCTTAACCATTTCACCTTTCACCTTTAACCCATGACTCTAGTTGTAGTCTCACCTAACCTCAGTGGGAAAAGCCCTGATTATATTTTATATCTATATCAAATCTCACCTCAACCTTCTATGTTCCAGGGAATAAAATCCTAACCTATTTAACATTTCCCTATAACTCAGGTTCTCAAGTCTTGGCAACACCCTTATACTAAGTTTTCCCTGCACTCTCTCAATCTTATTTACATCTTTCCTGTAGGTAAGTGACCAAAATTGGACACAATGCTCCAATTTAGTCCTCACCAACTACTTATACAATTTCAACATAACATCCCAACTCCAATGTGCCAAAAACTTTCTTTATGCCTCTCTCTATCTGTGACACCACTTTCAAGAGTTACGGATCTGTATTCCCAGATCCCTCTGTTATACCACAGTCCTCAGTGCTCTACCGCCCATTTTGTAAGACTTACTCTGGTTGGTCCTCCCAAAGTGCAGCATCTCACACTTGTTTGCATTAAATTCTATCGGCCATTTTTCAGCCATTTTTCCAGCTGGTGCAGATCTCACTGCAAGCTTTGACAGTCTTCCTTGCTGTCTAGTACACCCCCAATCTTGGTGTCATCCGCAAATTTGCTGATCTGGTTTGCCACATTATTATGGTATCTATCCAGCTATTATTCAATCAGTTGTCGGTAATGATTTAGTACAACTTCTTTGACTTTTTTTGCTGTCTGCATTATTTCTAGAGCCCAGAGGTTGTCTTACTACACTGATCAACTTGAGCTGCAGCTTTGCAATATTTCTATATCTGATCTTCTGAGGTCTCTCTATTCCAGCAAACCTTCAAAAGACAGTTTTATAAAGGACCACTGCCAGCTTACTTCAGCCTGATAACATCCTAAGACAGAGCAGGGCATTTGTCACAATGCATGAAAGGCCATCTGCGTGTAACCTATTAAAGTAATGAAATGGCTTTTGCAGCTCATTTCAGGATTAGTACTGAAGCATTGAAATAATCGTTAAGTCCATTTGATATCTAGGAAGGGAATCCAAGCTCCATATATTTCAATTTACTAGTACTGTAAGAATTGTCTTTTTCTCATAAGAGACATCTGGGCACAAAAAGAAACTATTCTATTTTTTTTTTGGCCTTCCTTTGCAGTATGTTTCTGCATCTTACTAAGCAATTCCACAAAGATTCCACAAAAAATACTGGGAGAGCAGTCAAACCTGGAAAAGTCATTTTTCTAATTTAGATAACAATGCAGCCAGTGTCAGTAAACTTCACATTCGTATACTTAACTATCTTATGCCAATATATCTTAAACTTCCATCAGTAATTCAAAGGTTTCAAAGGTTCCAAAGATACATTTTATGTTCGGGAAATGTATACAATATATATCCTGAGATGCTTTTTCTTTGCAATCATCCGCAAAAACAGAGGAGTGTTCCAAAGTGAATGACAGTTAAATGTTAGAACGCCAAAGTCCCCCCCCAGCTCCCCTCCCTCCCATGCATGTGGCAGCAAGCAACAATCCCTCCTCCCCCCACCAGCAAAAGAAATGCATCTGCACCCGCCACTGAGCACTCCAGCGTGAGGAAAGCAACAGCAAAGACACAGACTTGCAGTTACCCCAAAGACTGTTTGTTCACCTGGTATTCGACATACATCAGGTTCGCTCTCTCCCTAATAAGGGAGAAAGAGATGTCTCCATTTCACAGCAAGAGGGGAGACACAACAAATAACCCACTAGTTTACGATGTTAGAAGTCGGTTGCGTCACTTTTTCTGAGTTTGTGCCCAAAGATCTCGGGTCTCTGGGCACATAGCCAGAGACCTTCTATCTCCAACGACACACCGATCTCCTGCAGAGGCACTGACCTCTGATCACCCCGTCTCCAGGGCGATGAAATCTCGGTC
The DNA here is from genome assembly GCF_963921235.1 of Mobula hypostoma. Taxonomy (NCBI): domain Eukaryota; kingdom Metazoa; phylum Chordata; class Chondrichthyes; order Myliobatiformes; family Myliobatidae; genus Mobula; species Mobula hypostoma. The sequence continues at coordinate 71,814,250 of NC_086097.1, forward strand.
CTCCGAAGGCAAGTGAAGCTCTTAGGCTAAGCCCTTGGCGTGACAAAGAACAGCCGTTCTTGAAACCTCGAGACAGTGGGTCCCGTTCCCGCAAAGAACAGTAGTCAGCGTGTAACTCCAGGTCAGGGTCTTCAAAAGAACCCTGAAAGGGAAAAATAGAGATATTAAAGATGGAAGTAGAGCTGTTTCTGAAGATGCAAGCAAAGCAGTTGTCGTTAGGCGCCTTTAATCCTAAGCTCCTCCATTAATTCACCTAAGCTCCTTGGGTTCCACGAATGGGCGTTGAGCACCTTTTGAATGTGTTCATTAGCAGTTCAAAGTTCAAAATAAATTTATTATCAAAGTATGTATACAAGCTATATACAAGCCTTAGATTCATTTTATTGTGGCTATTCATAGTAAATACAAAGAAACAATAGAATCAATGAGAAACCACACACAAAATGGACAAACAACCAATGTGCAAAGTAAGCAAATAAAAAATAAAAAAAAGATAATAATAATAATAATAATAAAATAAATAATAAATATCAAGAACATGAGATGAAGAGTCCTTGAAAGTGAGTCCATAGGCTGTAGGAAAAGTTCAGTGTTGGGGTGAGTGAAGTTGAGTGAAATTATCTCCACTGGTTCAAGAGCCTGAAGGTTGAGGGGTAATAACTGTTCTTAAACCTAGTGATGAAATGCTTAGAGAGGTTGGTTATGGCTAGAATGAATTCTTGCTTCAGCAAGGACCTGGATCTACTGCATTTTGCCTATTGCCACAGTAGGTCTATGGCAGACACAATCACAATGGTTCTTTACATGGCCTTAGATCACCTGGACAATATAAACACATGTCTGGATACTGTTCGTTGACTATAGCTCATGTTTAACATGATCTGTACAGATCGAAAAGCTACAGAACTTGGGCCTCTGTACCTCCCTCTATAATTGGATCCACGACGTCCTAACTGGAAGACCGCAATCTGTGCAGATTGGTGATACTATCTTCTCCTCGCTGATGATCAAAACTGGCTCACCCCAGGGGAGTGTGCTTAGTCCACTGCCCTACTTGCTCTATACCCATTACTATGTGGCAAAGTATAGCTCTAATATTACCTATACATTTTCTGATGATACGACCATTGTTGGTAGAATCTCAGATGGAGATGAGAGGGCGTACAGGAGTGAGATATACCAGCTAGTGGAGTGGTGTCGCAGCAATAACCTTGCACTCAACCTTGCAACCTTTCATAAGATGAAAGAGCTGATTGTGGACTTCAGGAGGGGTAATATGAGGGAACACGAACTAATCCTCATAGAGAGATCAGAAGTGGAGAGAGTGAGCAAATTCAAGTTCCTGGGTGTTAAGATCTCTAAGTATCTAACCTGGTCCAAACATATTGATGCAGTTATAAAGAAGGCAATACAGTGGCTATATTTCTTTAGGAGTTTGAAGAGATTTGGTTTGTCAGCTGAAACACTTGAAAACTTCTATAGATGTAACGTGGAGGGCATTCTGACAGGCTGCATCACTGTTTGGTAAAGGTGGGGGTGGGATGGTGGTCTATTGCACAGGACCATAAGAAGCTATAGAAAGTTGTAAATTAGTCATCTCCCTCTTGGGTACGAGCCACCGTAGTATCCAACAGATCTTCAAGTAGTGGTGCCTCAGGAAGGTGATGGCCGTTATTAAGGACTCCCATCACCCAAGGCATGCTCTCATTTCATTGTTACCATCAGGAAGGAGATACAGAAGTCTAAATGCACACTCTCACCACATTCAGAAACAGCCTTTTCCCCTCCGCCATACAATTCCTAAAGGGACATTGAACTCATGAACACCATCTCATTTTAAAAAAATATATACATATTTCTGTTTTTGCACTGTTTTAATCTATTCAATGTACATATATATAGATAGATAGATAGATAAATACTTTATTGATCCCAAAAGAAATTACAGTGTCACGGTATCACTACAAGTGCACAGATAGACAAACATTAGAAGAGACGAAAAAATAAAAGTAAGCTGTACAAGAATTACAAGTCAATAATTAAAAAATTTACAAGGGTTCCAAGTTCACACTGATAAGATGGTAGTGCAAGAATTATCATAATATCTTACGGTAATGGGTGCTTATTTACACCGTCCAGATAAGAAATGATACTAGTATTGTACAGTATTACATAGGGTGTGGTAAACAGAGCTAAACGGAGCTTAATCAGAGCTCTGGTAAACAGAGTTTAATAATGGGGGGGGGGGGGTCATAACTTCCCAGCCATAATTGATTTACTTATTTAATTATTTTCTTTATTTTGTTTTTTCTTTCTATATTTATCATGCACTACTGCTGCTAAGTTAACAAATTTCATGACACATGCCGGTGATAATAAACCTGATTCTGATTTTGATGTGGGTCCAAAGGCCCCTTTACTTCTCCTTACTTATACTTTATACTTTATACTTTATTATTGCCAAACAATTGATACCAGAACGTACAATCATCACAGTGATATTTGATTCTGCACTTCCTGCTCCTTGGATTAATATTAAATATTAAAAATAGTAAAAATTAGTAAATATTAAAAATTTAAATTATAAATAATAAATAGAAAATAGAAAAATGGAAAGTAAGGTAGTGCAAACAGTCTTATCACAGTTGGAAAGAAGCCGTTCCCAGATCTGGCCATACAAGTCTTCAAGCTCCTGAGCCTTCTCCCAGAGGGAAAAGGGACGAAAAGTGTGTTGGTTGGGTGGGTCATGTCCTTGATTATCCTGGCAGCACTGCTCCGACAGCGTGCGGTGTAAAGTGAGATGGCAGCAGCAAGAAGGGAGCATGGCCTGGAATCCTGGATGATGGATGCTGCTTTCCTGCATCCACACTTCTTGTAGATGTACTCAATGATGGAGAGGGCTTTACCTGTGATGGACTGGACTGTACCCATTGTAATGTATTGTGTGAGTATTCGTAGTGTCAGAGTGCGTATGATGTCAGGACATTGAGAAGTAAAATGGAAGTCTGGTGAATAAACATTGATGTTCAATCTACAGCGGTGTCCGAGTCACATCAATATTACATGATGTCAATAAACCGGTGATGATGTCTGTGGATGCCAGTTCGGAGAGAATAGGAACTGTTATACTGCAGGATGGGAGGCCTGTGGCGTATGGATCACGAGCACTTATGGACTGTCAACGCCAATATGCTCAAATCGAGAAGGAATTACTCGCCATAGTTTTTGGGTGTGAGAAGTTCCACGAAAATGTATATGGCAAAGAAATCCAGGTTGAGAGTGATCACAAACCTCTTGAGAGCATCTTCAAAAAGCCACTCCATCAAGCTCCTATGAGGTTGCAAAGGATGCTTCTCAGGCTACACTCTCACGGTCACCTATAAGCCAGGAAAAGAACTGTACTTCGCTGATGCTTTGAGCCGTGCTTACCTCAAAGAGCAAAAGGAAGAGTTGCTAGGAAGAGAGCTGGACGTCAACTGGGTTACACTTCAGCTACCCATCTCTGAGGAGAAGTTGAACATGTTTAGGAAAGTGACTGCAGATGATCCTGAAATGCAAATGCTATGAGACATTACAATGAATGGATGGCCAACAGAAAGAAAAATTGTTCCAAAGGAAATGCAGAAATACTGGACATTTAAAGAGGAAATCAGCTATGCATCAGCACTAATGTTCAAAATGGCAAAACACATCGTACCAAACCAAATGAGACAGGAAATGCTCAACAGAATTCATGAGTCACACCTGGGCATAGTGAAATGTAAAGAAAGAGCAAGGGACATTCTCTATTGGCCAGGCATGTCAACTCAGATAGAAGACATTGTGTCTCAGTGTGCTGTCTGTAATGATAACAAAAACAGCAATCCAAGAGAGCCTCTGCTTTCCCACCCACTACCAGGAAGACCATGGGAGAAGGTTGGCACAGATCTCTTTCACTACAATGGTACAGAATATCTGCTTTGTGTGGTTTACTATTCGAAATATCCGGAGATCACCAAGTTAAGTGACATGTCCAGTCGAGGTGTCATTACTGCGATGAAGTTGACATTTGCAAGACATGGTACTCCAGATACTGTCGTCAGTGACAATGGTCCACAATATGCCAGTGGTGAGTTCAGAGAGTTCTTAGAAAGCTGGGAATTTCAACATGTTACTTCCAGTCCAGGGCACGCTCAGTCTAATGGACAAGCAGACAGAACTGTACAAACTGTCAAGAACATGCTCAAGAAGGCACAAAGCAGTGACAGTGACCCTTACATTGCTCTGCTTGAATACCGCAACACACCGACTGAGGGTGTGGGGTTCTCTCCTGCGCAGCTGTTGATGGGACGTTGTCTGAAGTCCAAACTGCCAACATCCACAACTCTACTGACTCCTGAAGGTAATGCTCAAGTACATGACAAGCAAAAGTACAAGCAGATAAAGCAAAAGAGCTACTATGACAGACATACAAGACAGTTGCCAGATCTGCATACAGGTGAAAATGTCAGAATACAGAGAGGAGACACTTGGCAATCAGCTGTGGTTGTGAGCAGACATCAGCAACCAAGATCCTTCATAGTTTATATGCCGGATGGAAGAGAATGCAGGAGGAACAGGAAGCATCTGCTGAAGACAAGCGAGAGGGAGTTTCCACGTACAGATGCACAGGACGTTTTCACATATACAGACATGGAAACAAATGACACCAAGAGTGATTCAGACCCCAAAGACACAGAGGTCACTGGAGAGACTGACACGGATGAAGGTCAAGCACAGTCACAGTTGTATCACACACGGTCTGGGAGACAAGTCAAACTTCCAGCTAGATACAGAGACTAGACATACATACAGTCTCACACAGTTTGAGGCAAGGCTACGCATGTTATAAGTTCCAGGGTGTGAAATAAAAGGTTTATTAGTCTATGTTAGTAAAAGAAAATACACTGCTGTTAGTATTATTAGTAAGCCGCCCGTTTAGTGAATAGAGCAGTGGACATCCCGGCTGAAATCTGGAGAAAAACACACAGAGCATGCACAGGGGGATCAAAAAGGCGAGGGAAGAGGACCGGGTCGAGACAACAGAGGCTTGTGGAGAAGAGAAGTTATAAGCCATGTCTCTTCTCTCTCATCATGGGAAATGTGAGGTCGCTGGGGAATAAAATGGACGAACTGACGGCGCTTGTCAGGAGTCAGAGAACATTTCCGGAAAGCAGTGTCATGCGCTTTACTGAGATGTGGCTGCATGAGGACATACCCAATCAAAGTGTTTCCATAGAGGGCTTCCAGACCGTGCGAGCTGACCGGAATTGCACTGAGAGTGGTAAGCGTAAAGGAGGAGAGCTGGCGGTTCTGGTAAATAACAGATGATGCAATCCTGGGCATATTACGATCAAGGAACGTGTCTGTAGCCCAGATATTGAACTTTTTGCTTTTGGACTCCGGCCATATTATTTGCCAAGGGAAATCTCGCAAGCAATTGTGGTTGTTGCGTACATCCCTCCCTCTGCCAACCCGACGTTGGCATGTAACATCATTTACACCGTCATAGCCAGATTACAAACCCAGCACACGAGTGCTCTCATTACCATCTCGGGTGACTTCAACCAGGTTACCATGGCTAGAACACTGCCCAACTTCACGCAGTATGTGAGCTGTACAACCAGAGGGGAGAGGACTCTGGATTTGATGTACACTAATGTTAAGGATGCATACAGCTCCTCTCCCCTCCCCCCACTGGGAAGGTCAGATCACAACCTGGTGCATCTAAAACCCTGCTATGTGCCTCTGGTGAAGAGTAAACCTGCAACCTCGAGGACAGTGAGAAAATGGTCGGAGGAGGCTTATGAGGCGCTCCAAGGTTGTTTTGAGGTGACAGACTGGCAGGTACTCTGTGAGCCACATGGAGAGGATATTGATGGGCTCACAGAATGCATCACTGATTACATCAACTTCTGTGTGGACTGCAATGTTCTGACAAGAACTGTCCTTTGTTATTCAAATAACAAGCCATGGGTGACAAAGGACATTAAGGACATTCTGAATGCTAAAAAGAGGGCGTTTAGAGATGGAAATAGGGAGGAGCTGAGGGCAATACAGAGGGACCTGAAAGCCAGGATCTGGGAGGCTAAAGACAGGTACAGGAGGAAGTTTGAGTGGAAACTCCAGCAGAACAACATGAGGTCTGGAGGGGGATGAGGACCGTCACTGGGTTCCGGCAAACTAGCAACAGAGGAGATGAAGACAGTGTGGACGGGGCCAATGAACTTAACCTGTTCTTTAACAGATTTGACAGTGTGGCCCCTGCCCATCCCCCACATGAGCCATCTGTTGTCGGCCCCCAACCAACACATATTCCACTCTCCCCTCCTACCCCTCCTCACAGTCCCCCACCCTGCTCTCATGACTATACCCCTTCTCCACTCGAAATCACCACAGTGGGCTTCACAGCTGAACAGGTGAGAAGCCAGCTGAAATGTCTCAACCCAAGCAAGGCTGCAGGACTAGATGGTGTCAGTACCAGGGTGCTCAAAGCCTGTGCCCCTCAGCTATGTGGAGTACTTCACCATGTATTCAACCTGAGCCTGAGGCTCCGGAGGGTTCCTGTACTGTGGAAGATGTCCTGCCTCGTCCCTGTGCCGAAGACGCCACACCCCAGCGGCCTCAATGACTACAGACCAGTGACATTGACCTCCCACGTCATGAAGACTCTGGAGAGACTTGTTCTGAAGCTGCTCCGGCCTATGGTCAGGCCACACTTAGACCCCCTTCAGTTCGCCCACCAGCCCCAACTAAGAGTTGAGGATGCCATCGTTTTCCTGCTGAACCATGTCCACACCCACCTGGACAAGCCAGCGAGCACTTTGAGGGTCATGTTTTTTGACTTCTCCAGTGCGTTCAACACCAACCGCCCTGCTCTGTTGGGGGAGAAGCTGACAGCGATGCAGGTGGATGCTCCCCTGGTATCATGGATTGTTGACTACCTGACTGGCAGACCACAGTACGTGTGCTTGCAAAACTGTGTGTCCGACAGAGTGATCAACAGCACTGGGGCTCCACAGGGGACTGTCTTGTCTCCCTTTCTCTTCACCATTTACACCTCGGACTTCAACTACTGCACAGAGACGTGTCATCTTCAGAAGTTTTCAGATGACTCTGCCATAGTTGGATGCATCAGCAAGGGAGATGAGGCTGAGTACAGGGCTATGGTAGGAAACATTGTCACATGGTGTGAGCAGAATTATCTGCAGCTTAATGTGAAAAAGACTAAGGAGCTGGTGGTAGACCTGAGGAGAGCTAAGGTACCGGTGACCCCTGTTTCCATCCAGGGGGTCAGTGTGGACATGGTGGAGGATTACAAATACCTGGGGATATGAATTGGCAATGAACTGGACTGGCCAACTAACACTGAGGCTGTCTACAAGAAGGGTCAAAGCCATCTCTATTTCCTGAGGAGACTGAGGTCCTTTAAGATCTGCCGGACAATGCGAGGATGTTCTACGAGTCTGTGGTGGCCAGTGCGATCATGTTTGCTGTTGTGTGCTGGGGCAGCAGGCTAAGGGTAGCAGACACCAACAGAATCAACAAACTCGTTCGTAAGGCCAGTGATGTTGTGGGGATGGAACTGGACTCTCTGACGGTGGTGTCTGAAAAGAGGATGCTGTCTAAGTTGCATGCCATCTTGGTCAATGTCTCCCATCCACTACATAATGTACTGGGTGGGCGCAGGAGTACATTCAGCCAGATACTCATTCCACCGAGATGCAGCACTGAGCGTCATAGGAAGTCATTCCTGCCTGTGGCCATCAAACTTTACAACTCCTCCCTTGGGGGGGGGGGGGAGGTCAGACACCCTGAGCCGATAGGCTGGTCCTGGATTTATTTCATAATTTACTGGCATAATTTACATATTACTACTTAACTATTTATGGTCCTATTACTATTTATTATTTATGGTACAACTGTAACGAAAATCAATTTCCCCCGGGATCAATAAAGTATGACTATGACTATGACTACTATTATAAGATACAATGCAGAATACAGTACAAGAAGGTAAGATTTTTTAGTTTATGTCATGGTATGGTTGTTGCATTCTAAGAAGGGCATACCTAGAGGCATTGTTTTGGTAATTCACAGTGTTGTAAAAAGAAAAAAAAATCTTGAGAAGGGGGATGTAATGTATTGTGTGAGTATTTGTAGCATCAGAGTGTGTATGATGTCAGGACGTAAAAGAAGTAAAATGGAAGTCTGGTGAATAAATGTGGTTGTTCAATCTACAGCGGTGTCCAAGTCACATCAATATCACACCCATTACCGTCTGTTGGCTTTTCTATTCAACAGCATTGATGTTTCCATACCAGCACCTGATGCAACCAGTCAGTATACAGTGCTCTCTACCACACACCTATAGAAGCTTGTCAAAGTTTTAGATGACATGCAGAATCTTTGCAAACTTCAAAGAAAGTAGAGGTGCTGCCATGCTTCTTAGTAATGGCACACACACACACACACACACACACACACACACACACATTTAATTCTGGTTCTCATTCTGAACCTGAATAGAATAAAAGGAAAAGTAAATCTCCACCTCTGATTATCCGGAAATCCCAGTGGTTCTGCATGTGGCTAAACTAAAGCTGATTCCCATGCTCTCCTTCATTCACTGTTGTCCTGCCTCTGTGCACCCCTTCACTCCCTTAATTCTCACTGTATCCCATGGTCAATTGAATTTCCGCTGGTTCTGTTTCCCATGCTCTCTTTAAACCTAACTAATTCACTGGAAAATATATTATTTTACTGTGTATTTTTAAAATTCTATTAAGAGTGTGTTAGTACAAAGTACAAAGTAAATTTATTTTGTACATCTGGAAGCTTATTGCCACAGAAAATGCTCTCTTACAACCTTAGGTTAGAAATCTGTTGACCAGGTCTATTTTCCTGCTCTGCTTTTGCTGTCATTCAGTTGTAGTTGACGGGATAGTATGTATGAAAAGGGCAACTTAAGAACATTCATCAGATCATAATGTGTGAATTATACCATTTAACCTCTTCACCATTGTACTTAGCCTCCCTGTAATGACTGAAGCATACACTCAATGGCCACTTATTGGATATCTCCTGTGCTTAGTAAAGTGCCCACTGAGTTTATGTTCGTGGTCTAATGCTGCTGTAGCTCATCCACTTCAGGGTTTGGCGTGTTCTGTGTTCAGCGATGCTCTTCTACACACCACTGTTGGTAATTCGAGTTACAGTATGAAGCTTTTGTACCAGCTTGAACACTATTCTCTTCTGACCACTCTCATTAACAAAGCTGGTTGTCATTGGCATGAGAATTTGGAGTTGATCAAATCAAGGCTGAGAATAGAAGGAAATATTCTATTCTATTTTAAATGCTCCACTTAGCTTTTGTCAGGCAGTGACGGCCTGTTAATTTACATAATGTATGGAAGGGAAACATGTGGCAGTGTTTGGCACAAACTACAATTGCTCAAAGTATTAGGGAAATAAAACTACCCATGAGAAATCTCATTTCACTGAGCTGATTATGAGCCTGTGGCTTTTTAAACTGAGGACATCGTTCTTAAGCTATTTGTAGGAACACCGCGGTATTTACTTTCCAACAATTTGAAATATATTTGACAAAGTAAAAAAGCACCATAAACTTTTGCAATAATAGGATTCATTCCCACTAAAACATATGTGATTTTCAATTGTTTCCTCTATGTTTGTTCTTTCAAAAACTGATGGTCAGCGGTGAAAGACTGAAAGATCTCAGAAGGCACTGATGAGGCATATAGGAGTGAGGTAGTTTGGATGGTTAAGTGGTGTTACAATAACAACTTTTCAATCAATGCCAGTAAGATGAAGGAATTGATTGTGGACCTCAGGAAGAGGAAAATGGGAGAACACACACCAGTCCGTATTGAGGAATCAGCAGCGGAAATGCTGAGCAATCTCAAGTTCCTGAGCATCACAATGTCTCCGAGGATCTATCCTGGGCCTAACACATTGATGAAATCACCAAGAAGGCACATCAGCAGCTATACTTCATTGTCAGTTTGAGGCGATTCGGTATGTCACCAAAGACTGGAACATTTCTATAGGTGTACAGTAGAGAGCATTCTGATTGGTTGCATCACTGTCTTTTGAATGGAGGCTGCAATGAGCAGGATGGAAGGAGGTTGTAAAGCAGGGGATTGCCATGGACACCAATCATTCATTGAGCGGTCCGTGGACTCCAGGTTGAGAACCCCTGCTGTTGAGGGTTGTAAACATAGCCAGTTCCATCATGGTACAAGCATCTTTACCATCAAAGATATCTTCAAAAGATGGTGCCTCACGACCCTTTTAACTCCATCATTAAAGACCCTCACCATCAGGGACATGCCAGCTTCTCATTATTACCACCAGGGAGGAGGTACAGGAGTCTGAAGACCTACACTCAATATTTTAGGACCAGCTTCTTCCCTTCTGACATCAGGTTTCTGAATGGACCAGGAGTTCATGAATACTCCCTCACTATTCCTCTTCTGCACTTTCACTTTATTTAGTGTAACTTACAGAAATTTTGATGTCTTCCATAACACTGCTGCCACAAAACAACAAGTTTCACAGCAAAGGTGTTAATAAACTAGATTCTGATTTTGAAGACTGAAAGAATTAGGCCATGAATTTTGTCAGACCTCTTGATATCCAAAATCCATCTGCTACAATATTCAGTTTGAACGAGGTTGCTTGCATTCTGCGCTGTTGTATCAATCACTCACAATTTCTGAAGAATCTCCATCATTATTTTTTCTACTTTTTAAATTCTGTTTCTAATTCTACATCCAAATGGCTAAATCATAAACTATTTTTGACTGAAACTCCATCTCTGTATCTAGCCTTAAAAATACATCTGTCTCTGTTTTAAGAAGTGCCTTACTAGGATGTAGCAAGTCATCCTGATATATATTTCACACACTTGTGACAAGCTGCTTTCTCTTGGTATAAAGTAAAATCAAGTGACATAGGCAGTAACAGGGCCTCAATTCCAGATGAGCTCAATGCCTTCTATGCTCACTTTGACTATCAAAACATGGCGGAGCTGTCACAAACTCCCACAGCCCCTGATGATTCTATGATTTCACTCTCTGAGATTGATGTGCGAGCAGCCTTCAGGAGGGTGAATCCACAAAAGGCATTCGGCCCAGACAGGGTACCTGACCAAGTACAAAAGACCTGCACTGATCAACAGGCTGGAGTGTTCATCTATCTGACATACTCACCTGCTTCAAGGCTTCAATTATATTGGTGGTTAAGAAGAACATGGTAACTTGCCTCATTGACAATCACCCAGTAGCACTTACATCTGTTATCTTACTTCTATTTAATCATCCCATGGCTTAACAACAAAGAATGATATTCTGGAGAATTAGAGAACTTTTATTTACAGAAATAAACAAACACATCTTAATCCCACCACATGCTGATATATTCTGGCAAACGCCACGTATGCTCAGTGTTGTCCAGTTAGGTACTGGCACATCATTGCATGTGATATCACCACATCTCCCCTTCCTTAAAAAGAAAAAATAAAGAACAACATTAATCAAAGCAAATACATAATTCAACAAGCCTCAATCAGTCTCTCTGTGGGTTTATTTGTTATTATTTACGTTTTGTCTCGTCTGCATCAGTTAACTGAATCTCTGAAGTTGGCTCTTCGCTATCTGGGCCATGACTCTTCTTGTGCTTGTTCTTTTTCTTCTTCTTTTCTGCTTGAATCTTTTCTTATGTATCTCAACTAGACTTTTTGGTATGCTCTCACATGTCTCCTGGTTAGAATCTGGAATTTCAGGTAAGCAGTTCATGCTATCCTCCTCAGTAATCTGCTTCCCTGCTTCTGTTTGGACTGTATCTTTCCTAATTCCTTCCACTTCCATTTATAATGAAATACGGATCTTCTTTGCTTCATCTAATTCACTCATTAACTGTGTAATCTCTTTTTCATGCTGAGACTTCATCATTTCAATAAAACTTCTCAATTCCGTTACTTGAGCTTTCACTTCTTCCTTATACTGTGCCCACCGTGAGCGTTCTTGCTCTAGTCGGTGATTAGACTGAATCTCATAATCTCTCAGTGTCTCTTTCATTATTGCTTGCATTGAAGCAACCTCCTCTTGCCATTACTTTTTCATATCATCAATTGCCTCCTGTTTGGTCGTCTCAGACACTGCAGCTACTGCTTTTATATTCTCCAGGTCAGCATTTGCCTCCATGAGCTGGACCTACAGTCAAGTTACATCACCTGCTGACTGTAATGCAACATTCTGTCGCTTCAGCTCTCTGTCACTATCCAAGACAAAAATTCTTTTCACCAAACTCAGTCTTTCACAGGCAGATACACCAAGTATTGATTGTACATTTTTTGGCATGACCGAAAATGAAAGCGTGTGCACAGTATTTTTGTGTGATACTTTTGCCACACATGTTCCTTTAACTGGAATGTCTGCACCTGAATAATCAGTCACTTTAATATTTTTCTGATGTAACTTTGGTCTTGGCTTTAAAGCTTTAAACTCAGATTCTGCAAGAACATTTACTTGCGCTCCAGTATCAAACTTAAACAGAATATTGTTTTGATTCACTTGCAACAGAACAGTCCAGTCATTCTTACTTTGTTTATTTTCGCAAAGCACATCTATATAAAATTCCTCTCGTTCATCTTCAAGCACAGCATTTACTTGTTTCATTTTATTTTCCTTCTTTCTACTTCTACAACAGCATGAAAAATGATTAATATTACCGCAGTTACAGCAAATTTTGCCATATGCGAAACACTGATTTGGACGGTGTTCCCATGCACAGCAATCACATGACCTTTTTTTTCAAATGCCGACTTGCTCTCCGTCGGTTTTGTTGACGTATTATGATATTTCTTGATATATTCGCGGTTTTTTAAAAGCATTTACATTGTAGTTTTCAACAAGAAGCTCTTCAGACTGTGACATTACGTTCTCAGAAGCTTTGCAGAGCGCAAAAGCTTGTTCAAAATTTAAATCTTGCTCTCTCAACAGCATTTCTCATAGAGCATTATTCTGAATGCCACAAACTATTCTACCTTTAATCAGAGAGTCCATAAGCAATCCAAACTCGCACATTCTACTACGCTTTCTTAACTCCGTATCATACTGATCAATTGTTTCAGCAGCCTTCTGCGCACATGTGAAGAATTTGTATCACTCATACGTTAAATTACACCTAGGTATACAAAATACTTCAAATCTGTCCATTATTGACTTTAAATTGAAATTTTCTCCATCTTCAAAGACAAAATTATATATCTTTACTGCGTCATTTCTGATTACGTGGAGCAGGATTGCAGCTTTGGTTTTGTCCAGATTTCTATCAGCTTCGATGGCTGACAAATATATCTTAAACTGTTGCTTGAATATCCTCCAATTCTCAGTTACATTCCCAGTCAGCTACAATTTTTTGTGGGAGTTGTAAACCTTCCATATTACCGATTACCATTCGATCTTGTTTCTTCTTTTTTTCGATTATCTTCGATTCTCGATTCTCGACTCTCCCGTATTACTCTTCCAGAACTACTTCTGACACCATGTTATATTACTTCTGTTTAAACATTCTGTGGTTTAACAACAAAGAATCCTACTCTGGAAAAATTAGAGATCTTTTATTTACAGAAATAAACAAACACATCTTAACCCCGCCACATTCTGAAACATTCTGGCAAACCCCGCGCATGCTCAGTGCTGTCTAATCAAGTACTGGCACATCATTGCACATGATATCACCACAACATCCACAGCGAATAAGTGTTTTAGAGGTTGGTGATGAACTCCTACCCAAGAAATGACTTGGATCCGCTCCAGTTTGCCAACCAGAGCAACAAGTCCACAGCAGATGCCATCTCATTGGTTCTTCACTAAACTCTGCAACATTGGGACAGCAAAGATGTATACATAAGGATGCTGTTTATCCACTGCAAGTCAGCCATCAGCCCCTCAAAACTAATCAGTACACTTCAAGACCTTGGCCCCAATACCTCCTTGTGCAGATGGATACTGTATTTCCTCACTTGCAGATCCTAGCCAGTTTGGATTGTCAACAACATCTCGTCCACAATCTCCATCAACATAGATGCACCACAAGACTGTGTGCTTAGCCCCCTTCTCTGATTGCTTCACATTTATGACTGTGTGGCGAAGCGCAGCTCCAATGACATATTCCAGTTTGCTGATGACACCACTGCATATAGGAGGGAAATTGAAAATCTGACCAAGTAGTGCCACAAAAACAACCTCTCACTCAATGTCAGCAACACCAAGGAGCTGATTATTAACTTCAGGAGAAGGAAACAAGATGTCCACGAGCTAATCCTTATTGAAGGATCAAAGGTGGAGAGAGTCAGCAACTTTAAATTCCTCAGTGTTAGCTTTTCCTGAGCACAGGATGTAAGTGCAATTATGAAGAAAGCACAGCAGTGCTTCCGCTTCCTTAGTAGTTTGCAGAGATCCAGCATGACGTCTAAAACTTTGATAAACTTCTTTAGATGTGTAGTGCAATCAACTGGTTACATCAGAGCCTGGTATAGAAACACCAATACCCTTGAACAGAAAATCCTCCAAAAAGTAGAGTATATGGCCTAGTCATAGCCATAAAGCCATAGCCACAGGTAGAGTATACGACCCAGTCATAGCCAAATAGCCATAGCCACAGGTAAAGCCATCCCCACCACTGAGCACATCTACATGGAGGAAAAGCAGCATCCATCATCACAGACCCCCACCACCCAGACCATGCTCTCTTCTTGCTGCTGTCATCAGGGAGAAGGTACAGGAGCCTCAGGACTCACACCACCAGGTTCAAGAACAGTCATTACCCATCAGCTATCTTGCTCCATCATTGAGATGTTCCCACAGTCTATAAACTGATTTTCAAGGACTCTCCGTCACATGTTCTCAATACTTGTTGTTTACTTATTTGTTATTATTATTTATTTATTTTTGTATTTGAACAGCTCATTGTCTTTTGCACACTAGTTGAATGCCCAAGTTGCTGTAGTCTTTCATTGATTCCATTATGGTTATTATTCTATTATGGATCTATTGAGTATGCTTGCAAGAAAATGAATCTCAGGGTTGTACAAAGTTTGTATATAGTGACATCTAAGTATTTTGACAATAAATTCATTTTGAACTTTTGCTACTTCCTTAATTCACAGTCATTCTCAACCTGCGAATATCAATAGGCTTTCATATGACCAGTTTGTCAGTAAATCTTGAAGAAGCCTGTTGAGTATACTATTTCTGGTATGTGATCACTTTAATAATTAACTGCAAAGTAACAAGCAATGAGGGGTTACAAAACAGGAGAGAACTGAGACTGAAAACAACAAGTCAATAAGAGAATTGAAGGCTAGGAGCAACTGGTTGGAAAAGAGTGGCAGGTGACTCCTGTTAGCTGGGTGGAGACTAGGAGGTGTCTATCTCTGCAGGCCTGAGAGGACCCGCCTCCCCCCTCCTATGCATTAGGAGCATCAGATGGCCCAGGACAACCTGAATAGGTCTGGTAGATCTCCTCAATGGGTAATGGATCCAAGATGAAATTGGACATCACTCAAGACCTCTCCACAGGGCTATACCCTTCCCAATCAACAAGGTCCTGCTCATCCCGTCCATGGAGACACGAATCCATCAGCCATCGAACCGTGCAGACTGGACCTCCTTTCACTATCCTTGGTTCCAAAGGTGCAGGTTCATTGGAGTGATGGTCTATGGACACAGGCTTGAGGCAGGACATGTGGCTGGTGGGTGTGATCATGAGGGACAGTGGCAACTGAAGATAGTAAGTGATTGGATTGATCCTGAAAGGACCAATGAACTGGAGGGAGAGCTTGCAGGAGTTGATGCGCAGGAACGGATCTCGGGTGGACAGTCAGACATAGGTCCCAGGCTGGAGTAATCTGGCTGGGCACTGACAGTGGTTAGGCTGGTGGTAGAAGGGACGTTTGGCAGCCCTTCATCCTCTCTTCCAAGTGTTGCACCACTGGTGAACCAGAGTCCTGGTGGACTGGGCCTCCACCGTTGGCTCCTCCATGGGGAACAACAGCAACTGGTAGCCATGAAGCACTTGAAAGGGTGACAAACTTGTGGCAGAGGAGGAGTGTAGATTGTAGGACAGCTCAGCCCAGACAGATAGATACTTCTTCCATGTGGAAGGGTAAGAGGTAGTGAGCGCAGAAACTTCTCCAGTTGCTGATTGGCTTTTTCTGGCTGAAGGTTAGGGTTAGGGTTAGACTGAATGTTGGTCAGCGGCTGATAGCCAGAGGACAAACTCACTGAGTTGCATAGGAAGGAGCAGAAGGCTGCTCAGAAGCGGGAGATGAATTGTGGGCCCAGTCTGACACAGTGCCAGAAGCTGGCTGAAGAAGTGGGACAGAAATGGTAACATCTTCATTGATGTTCAAGATATACCTGAGGAACGATTTTCAAATGTTGCCAATACAGGTACTCTACTTACAGTGTAATATCACAGCTTACTAAAGGCAGTCCAGATCACTATTTGTTATAAAAGTGAAATATCAATAAAGTCAAGTCAAGTCAAATCGCTTTTATTGTCATTTCGACCATAAACTGCTGGTACAGTATACAGTAAAAACCAAACAACATTCCTCCATGACCATGGTGCTACATGAAACAAAACAACACAAAACTACACTAGACTATGTGAGACAACACAAAGCTACACTAGACTAGGTAAGACAACACAAAAACTACACTAGACTACAGACCTACACAGGACTACATGAAGTGCACAAAACAGTGCAGGGCAGTACAATAAATAATAAACAAGACAATAGGCACAGTAGAGGACAAGTTACAATATAATAATAAATGATGTAGATGTCAGTCTAGACTCTGGGTATTAAGGAGTCTGATGGATTGGGGGAAGAAACTGTTGCACTGTTGCAAAGTGTCTCCATGTTCACTTCCAAAGGTTAAGTTGTACACTTCCCAGTCTCTGAACTGACCCAAGCAAACAGCAATTAATGAAGGCCATACAAGCATAAGACAATAAGACACATAAGCAGAATTCAGCTATCTAGTCCCTTATGGCTAATTTATTTTCCCTTTCAACGCCATTCTCCTGCCTTCTCCCCATAACGATCGATGCTCTTACGAATCAAGAGCATATTAACCTCTACCAAATGACTTGGGCTCCACAGCTGCATGTGGCAATGAATTCCAAAGATTCAACAACTTCTGGCTAAAGAAATTCCTCCTCATCTCTGTTCTAATGGGACATTTTTCTATTCTGAGGTTGTGCCCTCTGGCCCTAGACTCTCCCACTATTGGAAACATCCTCGCTATGTCAACTCTATATAGGCCCTTGTTCATTGATCTTCGTTTTCAATAATTAAGGAAGAAATTTGGAATTCCTTTCATGTTATCAGGACACCCTGTCACAGTCATAGGAAACAACTTGAAGGAAGTTGAGAAAGATTTTCTGGTTCTGACTCATGCAGGATGGGAACATGGATATGACACACATGAGAACAGAGGATATGCGCATGATATTTGCAAAATGGGGCTGGTTTGCATACAGAGACTGATACGCATGAGGGAATCATGCTCACAGATCAGAAGATAATTGGACAGCCAATGACCGCAATGAGTGCTTGGCATAGTATGTTGAGAGGATGAATGGAGCAATGTTTAAGGACCAGGGGTCAGGGGTGATGGTTTTGAAGAAAAAGCTCATAGATGGGGGCGTGGGAGGGGATCAGACTGGCAGCTTCAAAGTCAGCGAGCTATTGGTAAATTAGGAATCATATTGTGCATGGGTATTGGCTGTGACCAGGTTGGGTGCAGGAGTTACAATTGGTCTTGGGGTTGTGGATCCCAGGAGAGAGCTGGGTAAGAACATAACTCATAGAGCACTGACCTAAGTATTGGGTTAGGATCTGTTCTAGGAAGTCTCCTTAGGTAATGCTGTGGCAGCTTCCACAAGCTCTCTGCGGATCAGCTACTGCATGAGTACCATGCATGCATGAATATAATTTCTGGAAGTAGTGTCCAGACATAAGCTGCCTACTGTCAAACATCATTGAGCAAGTGATAGAAAGTCTGAAATGTGACTGTATTTTACCATAGAATTTTCATTGTAATGCATGCAAACAAGGTGTTTCCTGATCTAGTTTCTAAGTAGACACCCCTAGCAGTGTATAGGGAATTCTAAATGCTGCTAGATAGTACTGTTTTTCTCAGGCTGCTTTCCATATGCATCATAATCTGATGGAAAGTTTAGAAGAAAGCATGTAATTTCTACTAAATTTCAAAATACTTGTGTTACTGGAGTCAGCTCAAAGATGTACTCAATAAAATATCATTGGGAGATTTTATTGCTCCTGCATAAACAACCTGAATATGCACATAAGTCCATTTTAGTCATAGATAATATGTTAATGTTTTTGCTTCATATGTATTAGAAAACAAAACAATGCTTAAGACAAGTTTCCAGCAAAGAACAATTTTGATTACTTCATCAGAACCCACTGTATGTTCAAATCCTTCTCTGTATATTCTTCATGATATAAAAACATTGAGAAAAATAAAGGTAATTGAATAACAGAATAGTCTCATATGCTTTTCCAAGGATATTTAATGTCAACAACCAACCAATATTGATCAAAAATAGGATGGAATTGCTCCCTTCTGTATTGAAATGAGATAATTGTTTCTCAAGCAACAGGAATTCTGCAGATGCTGGAAATTCAAGCAACACACATCAAAGTTGCTGGTGAACGCAGCAGGCCAGGCAGCATCTCTAGGAAGAGGTACAGTCGACGTTTCAGGCCGAGACCCTTCGTCAGGACTAACTGCGTCTAACTGCGCCTGCTGCGTTCACCAGCAACTTTGATGTGTGTTAATTGTTTCTCAAGACTGATTTTAGTGGCATCCTCAACATCAAAGATCTTTTCATGTGGTGGCCAAGATTACATTGGCCAAGCATTTTGTTTGAACATAAACCTGAGTCTTTAACTTTAGAGTAGCCTAGTAGCCACTCCCAAGGACAATAGATCGTGGTTCTAAGTTAAAATGGGACAGAAAACAAAAAGATGTTGGAAAGGCTTTCCATCGAGGTGATGGTAATTTGGTCTCATGCAAGAATTTTACTAAATGTTGGAAAACCATGAGCAATTATCATATAATTTAGTTTTAATTTATTTACTGGGCTTTTTGGTTGAAATTGATAGTTTCATCAAATATTGCTTGACATGAAATTTTCAGAACTTTTAAAATCCAACCTCTTTTAGTGACAAGGTTGTACAGCAATCATCCAATGTCAGTAACCGTGGCCTTGGGGATGTATCCTGTTCTCACTCCAGCACTACTCCGCCTAATGCCCTGTAATGATCCAAGGAAATTAAATTGCAAGTTTGAGAAACTGCACCGAACCGCCTGGTGTAAACATTGAATTAAACAGATTCAGTATCACCACTATCCTTCTGATAATAAGTACTGCTGATGAAGGATGGCTGCACTAGGCCCATTTGTTGAGCTGGGGTTGTAAGTTGGGGGATGTGGACCTCTCTGATAACAGAGATAATGAGGTGGCTCACATTAATTGTCTTCACTTATGAGTGTCTGTCCTCCTGCAAACATGATAACTTCCCTCATGTATTTCTGCAAAAGAACATTTATACCCACTATGGACTTATCAGTTTATCTAGTTGATGTCTTGTTATCATTTAATTTCACTTTGCTTTCATCAAATTCTTCATCTAATCACACCTATCCTCAACCCGATCAAAAAAAACTTTCCTTTATTCTTTCGCTGGTTCTGTAGTTCTCTAACATACTGAGCCATTCACTGATTTTAAGAGTGCACACAATCAATTACTCTGGATGCCAAAACTTACTTTCAATTTTGAAATTTTACTAGGTCTCTTTCTCAGCTGAATTTTGAGAACCTCTTTGAAAACATGCAAGCTAATGTCATGAATGGGAATTCACCCTGTTGATAAGATGTAATTAGTTTCAATACCATTTCAAAAATATGAATGGAAAAAATTCCAGAGACTTTATTTGTTCTGGAGTTAATTCATGCTGCAGGTTCTTTATTGGTAAACGCTGGAACTTGAAACAAAAAAACCTTGGCGAACTCAGCATGTCAAACTACAACTGTGGGGACAAAAGGTGAAATTTGATGCTTTTGGTTGAGACTTTGCATCAGGACTGAGAGGAAGTTGGAATGATTGCCAGTATATAGTATATGAGGTGGAGCAGTGAAACTAACAGGTAGATGATAGGTAGAATCAGAGCAGGAAGGTATAAGGAGCATGAGTGGACAAGTGGACATGGAGGGAGGGAGGTGATGGGAAAGGTGAAAAAAGGGAGAAGGAATCTAAGTGTGTGTTGGAGGTGAATACTGGGACTGTGGGTAATCTGAAATTCAAAAGTCCAATGTTCAGTGCTTTGTATTGCCCTCACAATTCTACCGTTTGTAGGATACATAGTAAATTTTCTCCCCAGGCCTATTCCAGTAAATACATACCTCAACTTTTTTTTATGGAAGATTGGCTACTACATCAGTGCTGTTTCCTGCAGTCATGTGGAACACATCAATTTTATTATGCTTGTTACCAACTTCCACTGTGCCTTCAAACTCACTCAAACTATCTCTTCCTTAACTGCATCTCTCTGTCGCCATCTCAGGAGGCCAAATTGCCATGGATATCTTCTATATGTCCCCTAACTCTTTACATGCATTGACCTCACATGCATTTCCTGTATGTCTGCTCTCAGACTGCCTTTATTCAGACAGAACAGCAATAGAATTTCCTTCCTCCTCACCTGTCACCTCATAGGCTTCCGCATCCAACATATCATCCTTCACTATTTCCATCTGCTTCAATGTGATCCTTCCAATACTTATATCTTCCCCTCTGCCAGCCTTTTTGCTTTTCACAAGGACCACTCTCTTCATGACTCCCTGTTCTGCTCGTTCCTCCCCACTCACTCCTCCCCATCTACAGGTACTTTCCTCTGCAATGCTTGTTCCCTTCACCAGCTTTCTCCATTGCTACCCAATGGGCCAAAGACAAACTGGAAGAAAAACATATTACATTCTTCCTGGATATTCCGAACATTCTGGGCAATATTTATCCCTCTTGAGATATTTTGCAATATTTTGAAAAGGATAAGAAAGATAGTTAAGTAGAAGTTAGTTCTTCTGGGGCTTGTAAACTCAAGATTGGTCCGTGTAATAAAATCATTCCCTTCATTTTCAAATAATCGTTTTAACTTTCAGTCTAACCCTCATATCGAGTATCACATCACATATAACCTCATTTATCCTAGATGCCCATACAAATGACCACATCACTGCAGATCATATCATGCATTGCATAATATAAAATTGCCATTATATGAAGAAGCGAATTGTCCAACTTACATTAAAGCAGTTCCGTGAAAGCCACCGGTGCATTATTAAGCATATTTTTAAGAAATGTCTAGCTCAAATTAATGACAGAAAGTCATAGAGTCTTACAGCAGTCATAGAGTAGTCTCACCACAACCTTGCCAACCTTTTTGCTCCTCTATGCTATCCCATTTGCTCGCATTAGGTCTCTATCCTTTAATACCATGCCAATGGAAGTGCCAGTCGAAACACCTGTTAAACATTGAGAACGTATCTGATTCCATCACCTCATTTGATAGCAAGTTCTAGATATCAAGCAGTCTCTGGGAAAATAAAACATCCCCACAAATCCTGATCAAAACTCTTTCATCTCACCTTAAAACTATGTCACCTTGGTTTTGATACCGATACTGATGGAAAAAAAAGATTCTGATCATCTACCCTGTCTATACATATTATACTTCTATATTCATTTACTTTGGCACAGGTTAGCCTGCTTCACTCCAGGGAAAACAAACTAGGCCTATCCAATCTCTTGCCTAACAATCCAGGTAATATCCTGGTGAATCTTTTCTTCTCTTTTCAGTGCGACCACATCATTCAAAAGCATGGCAATAAGAACTGCACACCATACTCCAAGTGCAGCAGAATGAATGTTTTGTAAAGTTGTAATATAATATTCCAAGTTCACGCCTTCTTCACTACCCTATCTACCTGTGCTGTCACTCTTAGGAAGCTATGGACTTGAACTTCAAGGTCCCTCAGTTCGTTAACATTCCTTAGCATTCAATCATTTATTATATATATCCTTCCTCTATTCACCTTCCCAAAACTTATCACCTCTCACTTGTTGAGGTTAAAATACATCTACCAATATTCTGCCCAACTTTCTATCGAATCTTTATTCTGCTGTGACCTTAAACAATTTTCCTTACTGTCCACCATACCACCAACTTTTGTGTCATTCACAGGCTTATTAATAATACTTCCGTCATTCACATGCATATTGTGAATATATATCACAAACAATAATGATCCCAGCACTGATTTCTGCAGCGCAAAACTAATTAAAGTAGCATGCTTCCACCTCTACCATCTGCTTCCTATCGTTGAGCCAATTTTGAATTCAATTATCTAGCATGCTTTGGATCCCATGTGTCTTAAACTTCTGGAGCAATCTACCATGCAGGACCTTCTCAAATGCATTTCTAGACAATTTCTACTACCCTGCAATCATCAGTTTTCTTAGCTACTTCCTAAAAGGCCTTAATCAAATTATAGAGGCAGCATTTCCCCATTAGAAATCCATACTGATCATTCCTGATCAGCCTCTGCCTTTCCAAATGCATATTAATCTTATCCTTCAGCAGTTTTTGTTACACAACATTCCAAAGCATTAATAATATTTCTTCTCATCGCATCATTATAATACAAATGTGTTCAAGCAGTAATAATTACATGCTTGCATTGATGGTTGTGGTATGTATAGTTCTGACCAATCACTTCTTTGGTGCATGTTTTGAAGGTTAATATTTAGGTGCAGTCAGATTTCGCAATTCATAATCCTCCTGTTTTGCAGTGAATTTTAGTGCACATTCCTTTTAGCTTGAATGAGAAGTCAGGCAGTGATGCCATTGCTTTATTGCCATGTTAAATCCAATTTGATGGTTCCATGGCCTGGGATTAACTATGCTGTTATATCAATCCTTTTTACAAGTCCCAGGTCTGAGCTTAGTCATGGAACAGCACCAAAAAAAAAAGCCAAAGATTTAAGAAAATAATTAAATCCTCATGTGTAGACTTTGTACTTGGTGTTTGTTCACCCACAGGTTAATTAAAATAATTTTCTGTATAAGTAACCTAATATGGCTTATTCAAAGAATTTCTGAGTTTGTCCGGGATCAAGTAACATGCATCATTATAGAAACTTGTTGGTCAGCCTCTCTTATTTGGCACCTTTCCAAGATGTATATATGAAAGGTAACGTTCTAACTCCTCTTCAAAACATTCTTCTGAAAAGAGCAGAAAATAAATGTCTTCACATACAAGGGGTGATTGATAAGTTTGTGGCCTAAGGGGGAACGAGATGAGTTATACAGCTCTCGTTACATGAACATACAGCTCAGCTCTTTAAGTAATTATGCAGAAAGTTTGAGGTTAATAATTCATCTCCTTCTACCATAGGCCACGAACTTATCAATCACCCCTGATGAGTTATTAACTGATGAGTTATTAACCTCAAACTTTCTGCATAATCACTCAAAGATGTGAACTGCATGTGGATGTAACGAGAGCTGTATAACTCATCTCCTTCTACCTTAGGCCACGAACTTATCAATCACCCCTCATATTTCTGAAGCACGATGTTACAAAGGTGGTCCATAATCTTCAACCGTGTCTGCTTCTAATTGAACTTAATATTTACTGTGCTAAGTAACAGCACTCAATTCCACCCTGATAATGAGTGACTGTATTGAATGACACAGAAATTAACAAATTAGATAAAAAGAAAATTAGTCATACAATGCAGTATTAGGTCCTTCAGCCCATCACATCAATACTTACCATTTTGTCCATCTACACTAATCTGATTTGCGTGCATTTGGGCAGTGTCCTTCTATGCTATACCTACTGAAGTGCCTGTCTAAATGTCTTTTTAAATGCTGTGCTTGTATCTGTCTCGACCTTGACCTCCTCCTCAAGCACCATATTCTACATATTGTATCTGTCATACTCCGGTCCGTGAAGTCCATATTCCGGTTCACGGTCCAGTCCATCGACCCTTGTTCCAGGTTTTCCTATCTACCCTGTTTCTATCTTGTTGACCTAACTGAGTCAGCTGATGCTAGTTGGGGCTGGCTGCATAAATACCTCCAGAGACCCAGGCATGGCTGCTGGATTGTTCTTGCCCTTACTCCTTGTATCCCTTCCCCTGCCTTCTGTTTCCTCGCCTGAAGCCCTGCCTTGTCTTGCCGGGAACACTCGCCTCGCCTGCAGATCTGTCTCGCCTTGCTTTGCCAGAAGCCCTGCCTTGTCTTGCCAGTAACTGTTGCCTCACCTGAAGTTCTTGTCTTGCCTTGCTTTGCCAGTAGCCTTGCCTTGTCTTGCTGTCTGGTCCTGGAGCCACCCTGTACCTAGCTCCTATCCTGTCCCTTGCCTCCGTCCAGGTAAGCCAGGCTGTCTTGCCGTTACCTGGGGTTGGTTCTGTCCTTTCCTGTGCCTTGCCTCCGCCCAGGTAAGCCAGGCTGTCTTGCTGTTACCTGTGGTTGATTCTGTCCCTTCCTGTCCCTTGCCTCTGTCGGGTGGTGATCCGCGCCCTGCCCAGGAGAAGCCAAGCCTCGCCTCAAGTCTAAAGTCTCCTGCCTCCTGCCAAGTTTCACCTCAAGTCTCCTGCCTCCAGCCTCCAGCCTCGCCTCAAGTCTCCTGCCTCCTGCCTCCAGCCTCACCTCGCCTCGTCTCCTGCCTCCAGCCTCACCTCGCCTCGTCTCAAGTCTCCTGCCTCCAGCCTCCAGCCTCGCCTCAAGTCTCCTGCCTCCAGCCTCCAGCCTCGCCTCAAGTCTCCTGCCTCCAGCCTCCAGCCTCGCCTCAAGTCTCCTGCCTCCAGCCTCGCCTCAAGTCTCCTGCCTCCAGCCTCCAGCCTCACCTCAAGTCTCCTGCCTCCAGCCTCCAGCCTCGCCTCAAGTCTCCTGCCTCCAGCCTCCAGCCTCGCCTCAAGTCTCCTGCCTCCAGCCTCCAGCCTCGCCTCAAGTCTCCTGCCTCCAGCCTCCAGCCTCACCTCAAGTCTCCTGCCTCCAGCCTCCAGCCTCACCTCGTCTCCTGCCTCCTGCCTGAAGACTCTAGCCTCCTGCCTAGCCCTGAGCCTGAAGACTCTAGCCTCTAGCCTCTGGCCACAAGCTTCAAGCCTGTAGATTTTCGCCTTGTCTTGCCTGCCTGTCAAGCCTCGTCCTTGCCTAGTTCTGGGGTCCGAGCCAGAGGAAAGACCCAGGTACTGGGTCCTTGTCCAGTCTCTGGCTCGGAGTCCAAGCCCGGGCTCAGTCCTGTTCCAGGTTCCTGGTTTTCCTGTCCATGTCCTTGCCATCGCCCTGTATCCTAGACCTGTCCCTAGTACTTCAGTGTCTAGTCTTGCACTTGGGTCCGTTCCCAGCCGTGCCCTTATGACAGTATCAGCCACCTGCTGTGTAAAAGATCTGCCCTTCAGATCCTTCCTTTCATCAGAAGCCTATGCCTTCTTGTTTTTGATACCTCTACCATGGTAAAAAGCATTTTGGCTCTCTACTCTATCTGTACATCCCATAATCTTATTTACTTCCATTATGTCACCTCTCATTCCCCACTTTAGGAAAGAAAAACAAGCCCAGTATTTTGAATTTATAACTGACTAAAGTCCTCCAATCCAGGTAACACATTAGTGAAACTCGTCTGCAAATCTCCAAAGTAATCACGTACTTCCAATAGTAATCAGAATTGCATACATTACTCTGAGTGGCATTCTAACCAGTGTTTTTTAAGGTTGTGGCATCCAAACTCATATTTTAATTCTTTATTAAAATAGGGTGGTCTATTGATTTATGTACAGATTAAAATTGTTATTTAATTCATTGCTGTTTTTTATTGGTAGTATGAGCCTGCTTTTAAAACTCGACTGGAGGTCAGGATGAGATATTTTTTTTAAAAAAAAGGAATTAACTAGAAGCAAGAAAGCCTTTGCATCTCTCATTGAAAAGGAAATAATGAAACAACACTTCCATGGGAATAGAGCCACGCAAGGGTGTACAGGCTGAAAACTTGTACAACGTACATTTGTAAAGGCTTTGATGATCATTACGTTCACATCATAGTTTTTATGTAACATCATAAATGATTTATAAAACTAAATGTTTGAAATTATCTCATATTTCTAATTTAGTTCTTGCTGCTATCAGTAGGTAACTAATAGAATGATTCTCTTTTAGTGATATGCAAAGCTTAGAAGGTGTGCCTATCTGATTAATATAATTACTTATCAAACCTCTGTGCATATTTTTTCTGATTGACTGAAAGGATAATTCACTTTTGACTTTTAAGTACAAGGACAGAGATTGTAAAATTAAGTGGGGAGAGAATTATCATGCAAATAAAGCGTCTGATAGAAACAAACATTTGTTGTATGTGCCAAAATGCTTAAAATGATGAAAAATGAAAAGCAATACAGTGGGCTGTATGGTACTTCCATTAAGACTCTGGTGCTATTTTGAGATTGTTGATCATATTTTAATACTGGTGCTTTCAATTAGTAGAGGTTGATAATCCTCAGTTTCCCAGTGACATCAGTTTAAAAAACATTATGTAAGCTCATCAGGCAGAATAGCCTTGGCTTTCTGCCTGCCCTGCCAAGTTTTCAGCAGATCGAAGGCAGGCAGCAGTACTTGATAATGTCTTTGCTCTCCATTGTTTAGCATCTGATAAGATGGGGAGAGTGCCTGACTGCTGGACTGCTTCAGTGTCTCAGCAGAGTTGCAGAAGTGATGACATCTGCCGCCATCCAATGGGCATTATGAATATTCAGCAGAGGTCACTGGGGTCAACCAGTCTCATGGCTGGATGAAACTTCACTAACAGAAAACTACACCAACTCAGCATGCAACACAAAGGCATTTAGTTTAGGAGTGTCATTATAAAAGGTGCAGCTTGCAATTTTTTTTTTGCTTTTGAGTGCACACAATGCAAATTTAGCAGACTGTCTTGTTACACTGACATCAAATAAATGAAATTCAGAGGTATTGTATAATATGCTGACACAACTATATGGCATGCTTAGTGCAGACAATTTCTAGGCATTTGTCCAGAAATTATACAGAACACTACCAATATTTTTAATTTATGTTGATCATTGATCAGATTCCTATAAAGAATTACACTTAGCAAAATTTACAGCTTCTAAAATGAAATGCGGTGCTTTAGAAGTTAAAGGTAGTTTAAGGGGAACATTTCTGGCAGTACCTCAAAGTCCTATCAGTTCCTTTGCCCATTACTGACATTTCTTAAGTCACACTCCATGCTACAGTATGCATTTCATCTAATGGTTCAGTCACTATGGTGAGCAGCCCAAACATGTACAACCACACAGCCACTCACAGAAAAAGACCACAGGAAAACAACCTATTAGCATGCAGCTTGAAACAAGCTTCTACACATCTCAATAAAACAAATGTGATATTAGGATTGATGATAATAATCATAATGTAACTTGGTTTGGGTATTGTTATTAATTGCTCTAAGGATCTCATTCATATTCCTCATATTACTTGGCTAATAATGAGTACCTCTGAGCTAGTAATGATATTCCCACCTTCAAAAATTAAATCATGACATTTCAAAGTTGATGAAATTGAAACAGTTGACATTTCCTCAGTGTAAAGTGAATATGGATCTGCCATTTAGAATTGGTAAAATAATAGATCTAATCACCAAAACAGAAGTTTCACTGTGTTTTTGCCACCTAGAATCATCAGCTTAATCAGTAAGAATATTCTCCTCTTTTACAATATCGTGAATATAATATCATTTTCAAAAATACCATTTGCAACATATCCTTGAATTTGCTCTGAATCTCACAAAAACAACTATGAGTGTTTAATTTGGAAATTGATTTTGACAGATATGGATTGTAAGTGCTTCACCTCTAAATCCCAAGATCATTAGGGGAAAGCATGTAGTTGTCTTAATTGTACCCTACTTTTCCAAATTGCTGAGTCTGGTTCTAATTATTAGTTTTACCTACTTGCTATACTAATACTGTGGTATAGATTTTTTTCACATTTCTTCCCAGAATTCTAAAGGAAGTGTTAATATCACTGATATGAACAATGGAAAGAAAACTGAACCAAAATATTTGGTTGAAGTCTTTCCAGGTGAAAGGATTAACCAGAGAAATCAGGTATGACTTTCTGAAGTAAATTCTGATCCATTAATCTTCTCTAGAAAAATATTTGAATCTGAATGCTTTAATTGAAGCTTGTGGTTAATACCTCTGCCATTAGAGATCTTTCACCAATGACTAATGTGTGAAAGGAAAACCCAGATAGAGAGTAGGCCAGTCAACATCTGTATGGAGAATCTTCCACAAGCTGAATTGAACACTATTAGATTTCATTATTTAGCTTTTACAGACTTGAAAGCATTATACATGCAAGTAAACACCAGCAATATCTTGTTAGGTCATTGCATGAGATAATGTGATTGTTAGGTCACTTTTTCTTTTGTTCTATAAACAAGAGTTTTTTTTCCTCTCTAAGGAGTGCACTCTGCTGAATCATCTCAAATAGAATTGACATATAACTTGTCAAAAATTGAAGTATGTATTAACATAGGAAAGCAGGGACTTAGGAAATACACAGTAGTGTAGCACCAAGCATTATAATGATGATGCCTACATTTGAAGGGCTTTGTTTTCCATAAATCACCATGTCCAATGTATTCATGTGTTCTGTTTATGCAATACACCACACCACCATATTCTATATGGTATGTACAATTCTATAATAGTAAAGTATATGTTTACATTCTGGAGGTGAATATTCTGCTCTGTAGAGATGTGCTGTATTTGAAATAGCAATAAACTGTTGTTGTGATTTATTTGAGCAACCCAGCATGCAAGTTAAAGCCTTCAGTTAATTGCAGGGTATAACAGTATGAACACTAGGGGGGATATAAGCTTTACTGGATTTAACTCCTTTTTGGACTCATACATGAAATAATGAATATACAATCAAAAGCAGATTTCTCAGGGACTCATTTGTTTGAATCTGTCAGTTTTCTGTGCAAGTACAGAACAGCAAGTGCTGAAACTAATTCCAGTTGGCAAAATTTTCATGTGTTGTTAATTTCCCAACAGAAAGTAGAAATGAAATCCCTTTTAATGTATAATGCATGATAATGCTAATAAGTAAGATTGTCATATAAACTACTCAATACACCTTGTACATTGTTAGTTGCATAAATGGTATTTTCAAAATATAAGTTCAAAGTTTGAATTTCAACGTGAATTTATTATCAAAGGAAGTGTATATTACCATATACTACAAATGTACTTTGAGTTTCATTTTCTTGCAGGCATTGGCAGTAAATAAAAACAAACACAATAGAATTAATGAAAAACTGCACACAACTAAAATGGCAAACTGCCAATGTGCAAAAGACAACAAATATTCAAATACAAAAAGAAAAAGAAAAACAAAATAATAATAATAATAATAAATAAATAATAAATATTGAGAACATGAGTTATAGAGTCTTTGAAAGTGAATCCATAGGTTGTAGAATCAGTGCAGTGTTTGGGTGAGTGAGGTTACCTGCTCTGGTTCAAGAGCCTGGTGGTTGAGAAGTAATAACTGTTCCTGAATCTGGCGGTGTGGGACCTGAGGCTCCTATACAGTGTGAAGAAGAGTGGATGCTGTTTTCCTATGACAGCACTCTTTGTAGATGTGCTCAATGACTTTATCTGTGATGGAATGCATTATGTTTTGTAACTCCAAAACATATAAGATAATTGAAAGGAATAATACAGAGCTGGAAATAAAGTATCTAACTTTGTTTTTACTTTAAGCGAGCCGCCCACATGTGATATGGTGGTGTGATGATGCATGCTGTTCTAGCATGAATGAAATCACTGGAGAGTGAGTTACTGGTAGATACAAAGCAGCTTCTTTATTCGACGAAACAAGCAGGCATCATATCATACGGAGACACTTTCAGTGGAAAGGTCTGCTGCCCAACGTGGGGCTCGATATTTATTTGCTACACACACAAAGGACAATTCCATATCTACAAACTATAGACAATGTTTTCTTTTGGAGCTACATACAAACTTCACACCTCCAGATTATACCCATCCCACCGGCGCCAGCAGCATCAGGACTAGTATTCAGGAATCCATTGTTCCAAACTGAATCCACAATGCATTTATTTGGTATTTTACATGCTTAACATGAAGGACAATCCATATTTACAAAGTATAAATAATGCTGTCTTTGAAACTGCATGCAAATCTCACACCTTCGCACTGGACAGGTATTCCGGTATTCACAGCTTTTAGGAAATGCATTATCAAGGAACAGAAAACTGGTGGCTGAAGCCATTTACTATTACTAACTGTTAATGACCTAAAGCCAAAAATTACTCTAACACATGCTATTCACACCTTTCATTCATATAACCATAATGAATTATTTAGACAACAAAGAATGTTTACTAAACAATATATTTACAATATTACTCAAATATTACGGATATATTAAATACAGAACAGACTTGGGCTGTATCCACTACTTTTTGTAGGGCTTTCTGTTCAAGGGCATTGGCTGTCCATACCAGACCTTGATGCAAACATTCAGTACACTCTTCTACGTATCTATAGAAGGGTGTCAAAATGTTAGATGACATGATGAACTTTTGTAAACGTCTAAGAAATTAGAGGCACTGCTGTGCTTTCTTTGTAATGGCATTTACATGTTCAACCCAGGTCAGATCTTCTGAAATGACAACACTGAGGAATTTAAAGTTACTGACCCTCTGCACCCCTGTTCCACCCCTGTGTGCCTCCACCCCAATGAGGACTGGCTCATGGCCCGCCAGTTTGCTCCACCTGTAGTCAGTAAGGAGTTCTTTGGTTTTGCTGATATTGAGAGAGATGTTGTTGTGGCACCGTTCAGCCAGATTTTCAATCTTCCTTTGATTCAGCGAACACTGGTGTCGTCAGCAAACTTAAATATGGCATTGGAGCTGTATTTAACTGCATGGTCATAAGTGTAAAGGGAGTAGATGAGTGGCTAAGCACACAGTCTTTGTGGGGCACCTGTGCTGATGGTGATCGTGGAGGTGATGTTGCCAATCCAAAATGACTGGGGTCTGCAAGTGAGGAAATCAAAGATCTAGTTTCAGATGGAGGTTTTGAGGCCTTGGACTTGGAGGTTATTGATTAGTTTTGAGGGGTTGATAGTAATGAACGCTGAGGTGTAGTCAATGAAGCACACCTTGCTGTATGCATCTTCACTGTCCAGATGTCCCAGGGTTGAGTGAAGAGCCATAAGCTTTAGGTTTCTAGGGTTTTGGAAGCTTTGAGGGGTAACTGGTTAGGTTGACAGTATATTTCAAGGACTCTGCAGATGTAGCGTGCTGAGGTCATCCCCCCTTCTGTCAGAACTACCTTGCATGTGATGTATTTACAATGTGGAAGGCCATACCTTTCCAGAGATCCTGACTGATGAGGCTCGCACTATTCTCCTTTTTGGACCATGAATTTAGATTAATAACTCCAGGCTCATATTTCTGTGGATATCTAAGATCAATCTTAGTATCATCCAGATGGAGAAGAAATGAATAATTTATTTGTCTATCTACTTCAGCACCATTTTTAAAGGGAATTGAATAAACTTCAACATTATAATGTTAAGCCACTTTTGAGAGATACAAATTGCATATTTTTTTCATGTCAGTAAAATAGACAAAGTCCAGACATTATTAGCTTGCCACGGCCACTAGTTGGTGGAAAAAAGAAATGTGCAAATATTTATTACACACAGAATACCATTTATCTCTGAAGCTATTATTTTGAATGGTTTTGAGCAAACTAATCTAACATTGATTTTGAAATTAAACTGCACAGTATGACTGCTTTACATAATCTCAGGAAACTACTTAGCTTATTAATTATTTTTGTTTGATTAAGTGACCGCCATGTTAACATAACAAAGAAAAATCAATCTTAGGAACAAATAAAACACTTCAATACAAAGCATCATGCAGCATTGCAAAGAATTGTAACTAATTTAAGGTAGGTAAACAGAGCAGCACTTTGCCAGAATTGCATAGGCGGCAGACAAGAATTCTATTGATGTGAGTTGTTCTCAAAGTCATATTTAGGAGGTAACACCCACTGAGACAATTCAGTCAGCAGAATGTGATGGCAGCCAATGTGCAACCTTCATTTGACTCTAGCACCGCTCTATTGGAGCTCAGTGCTCCAGCTAACAACATCTGTTGAATCTGTTTCGCCGAATGGTTGCCAAGCAGCGGGAAGGATTACCCGGCAGCATTGCTTAAAGAGGTTATCTGCTTTCAACAGGTTGATTACTTCTGGTTGTGACTTCAGAAATGGTTGGTACTCTCAATGGATTGTTTAAGTGTACAATTAAATAGGTAGAGTGGTATTTTAGGCATTGACAGATTCTGCTGTCTTCAGACAAGGCTATATGCCACTTGCCCTCAGGCATGTGTGCATTATTCAGCATAACACAGCGTAACAAAGAAAATGAGCAGAGATCATGTGGAGCAGGCCAAGCTTCTGTAAATGAGCAGTGAAGTAGGGGCACAAGGGTTCCCAGTACAAAACCATATTAGCCCAGAAAGCAGATGTCCTGCCTAATCTGCAGAGGAGCAACCAGTAAGAGTTATGGCCTTTGGTGATGACGTGTTCCCTGAAAACTGTAAGCAGCTGCCATAGTTCCATTCTCAGAAATGGGGAGAAATTGTATTGTCTGTCACCGGTTGCCTTTGAAGATCATGACAAATATATATTTTTTCCTCTAGGCTGTACCTGGAATTATTTACAACATCTCACAGTTTGCTGAAGAA